>NC_133143.1:7345653-7645653 GCF_048418815.1 Hemitrygon akajei | reverse complement strand
AGTCTCTCTGCAGGCTCTCTGTTTCCTCAACACTACCCACTCCTCCACCTAACTTTGTATCATCGATAAATTTAGCCACAAATCCATTAATCCCATAGTCCAAATCATTGACATGCATCGTAAAAAGCAGTGGTCCCAACACTGACCGCTGTGAAACTCCACTGGTAACCGGCAGCCAGCCAGAATAGGATCCCTTTATTCCCACTCTCTGTTTTCTGCCAACCAGCCAATGCTCCACCCACACTGGTAACCTTCCTGTAATTACATGGGATCTTATCTTGCTAAGCAGCCTCATGTGCGGCACCTTGTCAAAGGCCTCAAAATCCAATTCACCACATCTCCTTTGTCTGCCTTGCTTGTAATTTCCTCAAAGAATTGCAGTAGGTTTGTCAGGCAGGATTTTCCCTTCAGGAAACCATGCTGGCTTTGGCCTATCCTGTCATGTGCCTCCGGGTACTCCGTAATCTCATCCCTTACAATCGATTCCAACAACTTCCCAACCGCTGATGTCAGGCTAACAGGTCTATAGTTTCCTTTCTGTTGCCTCCCACCCTTCTTAAACAGTGGAGTAACATTTGCAATTTTCCAGTCATCCGGTACAATGCCAGAATATATCGATTCTTGAAAGATCGTCATTAATGCCTCCACAGTCTCTCCAGCTACTTCCTTCAGAACCCAAGGGTGCATTCCATCAGGTCCAGGAGATTTATCCACCCTCAGACCATTAAGCTTCCTGAGCACCTTCTCAGTCATAATTTTCACTGCACAAACTTCACTTCCCTGACACTCTTGAATGTCTGGTATACAGCAGACGTCTTCCACTGTGAAGACTGATGCAAAATACACATTCAGTTCCTCTGCCATCTCTGCATCTCTCATTACAATATCTCCAGCGTCATTTTCTATTGGCCCTATATCTACCCTCAACTCTCTTTTACACTTTATATACTTAAAAAAGCTTTTAGCATCTTCTTTGATTTCAGTCGCCAGCTTCCGCTCTTAGTTCATCTTTTCCTTCTTAATGACTTTCTTAGTTTCCTTCTGCAAGTTTTTAAAAGCTCTCCAATCCTCGATCTTCCCACTAGCTCTGGCTTCCTTGTATGCCCTCTCCTTTGCTTTTACTTTGACTCTTGAGTTCACTTGTCAGCCACGGTAGTGTCCTCCTTCCATTGAAAAATTTCTTCTTAATTGTAATATATCTGTCTTGCACTTCCATCATTCTTTGCAGAAACTCCAGCCATTGCTGCTCTGCTGTCCTTCCTGTTAGTGTCCCTTTCCAGTCAATTTTGTTCTCACCCACAGAGCCTCCTGTCCGTTCTCCTAACTAATGAATCCCCTATCATCACAGCGTGCCTCTTCTCCCCCCTTCACAGAGGCAGATTCCATGCCAGAGACTCGCCCTCTACAACTTTCGTCTGTTAGGTGAAATCCCCTGACAGTATCCAAAGTGATAAACCTGTTTTTGAGGGGGTTGGCCACAGGGCTACTCTGCACTGGCTCCTTAATCCCTTTCCCCTTCCTGACTGTCACCCAGTTTCCTGTGTCTTGCACCTTGTGAGTAACTACCTCTCTATATGTCCTGTCTATCACCCCTCAGCCTCCCGAATGATCCGGAGTTCATCCAGTTCCAGCTCCAACACCTTAGCGTGGGTTGTAGAAGCTGCAGCTGGATGCATTTGTCAGGGACACTGGAGGTCTTCCTGCCTTCCCAATCCCGTGAGACCATTCCACCATCCTGCCTGGCATCTCTACTGTCCTAGCTGAGCAGATGTAAAGAAAAGCAGGGGGGAAACTTGAGCTTTTCTTTCCTTTGCTTCCTCTGAGTGAAGCCTTGAAGTGTTAAATCCTTAAGATCACTACTGTATGTCCACTCAGACGAGGACGGCTGGGCTTGCCCTTGGCTTCCTTTAACTTGCTCTAACGAATCAATCTCGGGTGCTGATCGGTCTCGGGTCAGAGCTCTGCTGTGCTGCCCGGACTGGCTGCTGCCCTTTATCCTCTCCGAACTTCCGATGTCTGGTCAGAGCTGTCCGTACGATACGCAAGCCAGGACAGTACGATATGGAGGGAAAGCTGTTGCCCATGCAGCAAGCTACCCCTCTCCACCCAGCTGATGAATGCAAAGGAACGGCAGAGAGGATACAGTTTGGCACCAGCAGCATCACAGGAGTTGCTATTCAGCTGCTATTGAACTCAGTGTAGGACTGCCTTAGGGACTCAGCTCCGGATTTTTCCCTCGGGGTTTACTGCCAGACCCTCCTCCGTGACTGGGTATAGCCGCAAGTCAGCGGAGGTTTGAGATCAGAGTTTTCCTTCTCCTAGATGAGCTGACAAGCCCCATTTGCCTGAGTTCCTTCTGGTTCACTATTGGATATTTAAAGTGCATTGTCAGGGTCAGGCTACTTACTGAGAGTGTTGGAGGCCCTACCAGCATGGGTGGGAAGAGATCGTTGCATCCTGGGCTAAGTTGACATGGTGGTTAATTGGGAGAATTACAGGTACTGTTTAAAGTAAACACCATTTAACTGGTGTTTCTCATATAAAATTATAATGAAGCTATTGTCACAAACTGCATAAAGAGCTTCCTTTTTATTTTGTTTTTTTTTCATTCTTTTAACAAAAGGTCAGAAGCCATACCCATGCCCCAAATGTGATGCGTTCTTTTCCACTAAATCTAACTGTGAACGCCACCTCTTGCGCAAACATGGTGTTGCCAACCGATCCCTGCGAAGGAACGGGCTGCTTGTCAGATCCAAATCAGCAAAAACAGTGGCCCAGGAGAGTACAGGTAACGATCAGAGAGGCCGATCCAGTCCGTGTGCGGTTTAATGGCCAGGGAGGATGTTGCTGGCTGCGGTGCAGAGTGATTGGTGGGTTGTTGTATGGCTGCAGGGGCCAGTGATAGGAGAAACAGAGAGAGGGGGAGATGAGGTGATTCAGACAGAGAAATGTACATAGAGCAGGGAAAGAGAGAGAGAAGATCCTCTACCCTAGCCACTCAGGAAATGTGCACATTCTGCAATGTAAGTTCTGACTTAATACTTTGAAATAACACCATTTTTTAAAGCACTCAAACAAAGCAGTGTGTTAGATGCCTAATGGTTTTTGCAAGAAGGCCATGTTCAGTTGGTGGCTGAACTTGGAAGTTGTACAAAGTATGAGCACCAGCTTTCCCGTTCTGCTGTCTACATAACTCAGATGACGCTAATGGATACTGATAATGACTCTGGATACAGCAGCCATCAGGCTGCACCATGATTTTGGGGTGGCTGGAGCGAGGTAACAAGATTCAGCCGTGCTCGAAGACTTGCCTGGCCACTGCCTCCCTTATCCAAACCCAACACACACACAGAGTTGCACACAATTTGCCAACATTTCTACTTCATGCCCTTAAAAAAAACAATTCAACTTCTCTTATCACCCTTACGAGTCTAAGTGGGCATAGCGGTTAGCGCAATCCTATCACAGCTCGGGGTGTCGGGAGTTCAGAGTTCGATCCTGACGTCCTCTGTAAGGAGTTTGTATGTTCTCCCTGTAGAATGCATGAGTTTCCTCCCTCGGCCCAAAGATATATTGATTAGTAGGTGAATTGGTCATTGTAAATTGTCCTGTGATTTGGCTAGGGTTAAATCAGGGACTGTACAATGGTAGAGCTCAAAGGGCTGGAAGGGTCCACACTGCGTCTCTGAATAAGTAAATTTGGCGTTAACTTATTGATGAGGCCGTCAGGATGCAGTGTTCCACGTTGGCTGTGTGACTCATCATTCCAATATGAGGACTGTAGTGATGAGTTTTATTGATTGATGGGACATCGCCCTCACTGCTGAGGGCCAGCATTTATTGCCCATTCTTGACTGCCGTCCTGTGCAGCTGCTGCAGTCTGTGTGCTGAAGGTGGTGTTTCCCCATGATGCTGAAGGACCAGTGATATATTCCCATATCAGGATGGTGTGTGACTTGGAGGGGAACCTGTGGGTGGTGGTGTTCACCTTTGCCCTCTGCCCTTGCTGATGGTAGAGGTCGCTTGTTTAGGAGCCACTGCTGGAGATGTTTGGACAAGTAGTGCACCCTGCAGCCAGTGTGAGATTGATTGAAGGTGGTGTGAACTTGGGGTCGCTCTGACGACGGGATGCCTGAGCCACAGCACTCACTCTCCGTGTTGCTTTGCAGGTGGCCGCCCGGGCCCTCAGGAGGGGCAGTCAGGACGGCGAGACTCGCCGGAAGGAGCCCCAGGCTGCAGTTCCGCGGAGGAGCTGCAGGAGAAGGGCTCACTGGATGAGGGAGATGACAGGAAGGAGCGAAGCAAGGGAGGCGAGGTGGAGGAAGACGAAGAGGGCGAGGAGGATGCACAGAGCAACCAGAGCCTGGACCTCAACTTCGCCAGCAAGCTAATAGACTTTAAGCTGGGCCAAAGTGCGAATGGGGACCCTGGCGCACAGCGAGAGGGCAGGAACAGCTGCGGCAGCTGCGGGAAGAGCTTTAAGTACGCAGCCACGCTGCTGCGCCACCGCAAGGCCCACGCCGGGGAGCACCGCAGGCCCGTCAAGCGAGGCCCGAGGCGGCTGTCCGAGGAGCTGCCAGCTCACCCCAGGCAGACGGCCGAGAGCCTGGAGACGCCCGTTGCCAGCAGGGGCACAAGTGTGGATGGTGAGGGTCCAGAGGGCGGAGGCAGCCCAGACCAGGAGGGTGAGCCGGAGGGCGCAGGTGGGCACGACAGCGAGCAGAGTGTGGGCGAGCAGCTCGAGCTGAAGAAAGCCTCGGCAAACGGCTCCAAAGCCGACAAGAGGAAGAAGGTTTGCAGCGTGTGCAACAAGAGGTTCTGGTCCCTGCAGGACCTGACCCGTCACATGAGGTCGCACACAGGTAAAGGACGGTCATACGTTGCAGCCTCTGTGCTCTGGGTGGGAGGCTGAAGTGGGCTGAACACTTAACCAGACAGTGACAAATCCATCTTGGTGGCGTGTGTAGAGGAACTCGGTGGGTCGAGCAATGCTTACGGGGGGTAAAGGAGCTGTCAATGTCCCTGGTCGAGCAATGCTTAGGGGGGTAAAGGAGCTGTCGATGTCCCTGGTCAAGCAATGCTTAGGGCGGTAAAGGAGCTGTCGATGTCCCTGGTCGAGCAATGCTTAGGGGAGTAAAGGATCTGTCGATGTCCCTGGTCGAGCAATGCTTAGGGGAGTAAAGGATTCTTGATGTCCCTGGTCGAGCAATGCTTCGGGGGGTAAAGGAGCTGTCGATGTCCCTGGTCGAGCAATGCTTAGGGGAGTAAAGGAGCTGTCGATGTCCCTGGTCGAGCAATGCTTAGGGGGGTAAAGGAGCTGTCGATGTCCCTGGTCGAGCAATGCTTAGGGGAGTAAAGGATTGTCGATGTCCCTGGACGAGCAGTGCTTAGGGGGGTAAAGGAGCTGTCGATGTCCCTGGTCGAGCAGTGCTTAGGGGAGTAAAGGAGCTGTCGATGTCCCTGGTCGAGCAGTGCTTAGGGGGGTAAAGGAGCTGTCGATGTCCCTGGTCGAACTATGCTTAGGGGGGTAAAGGAGCTGTCGATGTCCCTGGTCGAGCAATGCTTACGGGAGTAAAGGAGCTGTCGATGTCACTGGTCGAGCAATGCTTAGGGGAGTAAAGGAGCTGTCGATGTCCCTGGTCGAGCAATTCTTAGGGGGGTAAAGGAGCTGTCGATGTCCCTGGTCGAGCAATGCTTAGGGGAGTAAAGGAGCTGTCGATGTCCCTGGTCGAGCAATGCTTAGGGGAGTAAAGGAGCTGTCGATGACACTGGTCGAGCAATGCTTAGGTGGGTAAAGGAGCTGTCGATGTCCCTGGTCGAGCAATGCTTAGGTGGGTAAAGGAGCTGTCGATGTCCCTGGTCGAGCAATGCTTAGGGGAGTAAAGGAGCTGTCGATGTCACTGGTCGAGCAATGCTTAGGGGAGTAAAGGAGCTGTCGATGTCCCTGGTCGAGCAATTCTTAGGGGGGTAAAGGAGCTGTCGATGTCCCTGGTCGAGCAATGCTTAGGGGAGTAAAGGAGCTGTCGATGTCCCTGGTCGAGCAATGCTTAGGGGAGTAAAGGAGCTGTCGATGACACTGGTCGAGCAATGCTTAGGTGGGTAAAGGAGCTGTCGATGTCCCTGGTCGAGCAATGCTTAGGTGGGTAAAGGAGCTGTCGATGTCCCTGGTCGAGCAATGCTTAGGGGAGTAAAGGAGCTGTCGATGTCACTGGTCGAGCAATGCTTAGGGGGGTAAAGGAGCTGTCGATGTCCCTGGTCGAGCAGTACTTAGGGTGATATAGGAGCTGTCGATGTCGCTGGTCGAGCAATGCTTAGGGGAGTAAAGGAGCTGTCGATGTCCCTGGTCGACCAATGCTTAGGGGAGTAAAGGAGCTGTCGATATCCCTGGTCGAGCAATGCTTAGGGGAGTAAAGGAGCTGTCGATGTCCCTGGTCGAGCAATGTTTAGGGGGGTAAAGGAGCTGTCGATGTCCCTGGTCGAGCAATGCTTAGGGGGGTAAAGGAGCTGTCGATGTCCCTGGTCAATCAGTACTTAGGGGGGTAAAGGAGCTGTCGATGTCCCTGGTCGAGCAATGCTTTAGGGAGTAAAGGAGCTGTCGATGTCCCTGGTCGAGCAATGCTTTGGGGAGTAAAGGAGCTGTCGATGTCCCTGGTCGAGCAATGCTTAGGGGAGTAAAGGAGCTGTCGATGTCCCTGGTCAAGCAATGCTTAGGGGGGTAAAGGAGTTGTCGATGTCCCTGGTCGAGCAATGCTTAGGGGGCTAAAGGAGCAGTCGATGTCCCTGGTCGAGCAGTGCTTAGGGGGGTAAAGGAGCAGTCGATGTTCCTGGTCGAGCAATGCTTAGGGGGGTAAAGGAGCTGTCGATGTCCCTGGTCGAACAATGCTTAGTGGGGTAAAGGAGCTGTCGATGTCCCTGGACGAGCAATGCTTAGGGGAGTAAAGGAGCTGTCGATGTCCCTGGTCGAGCAATGCTTAGGTGGGTAAAGGAGCTGTCGATGTCACTGGTCGAGCAATGCTTAGGGGAGTGAAGGAGCTGTCCATGTCCCTGGTCGAACAATGCTTAGGGGGGTAAAGGATCTGTCGATGTCCCTGGTCGAGCAATGCTTAGGGGAGTAAAGGAGCTGTCAATGTCCCTGATCGAGCAATGTTTAGGGGGGTAAAGGAGCTGTCGATGTCCCTGGTCGAGCAATGCTTAGGGGAGTAAAGGAGCTGTCGATGTCCCTGGTCGAGCAATGTTTAGGGGGGTAAAGGAGCTGTCGATGTCCCTGGTCGAGCAAAGCCTAGCGGGGTAAAGGATCTGTCGATGTCCCTGGTCGAGCAATGCTTAGGGGAGTAAAGGAGCTGTCGATGTCCCTGGTCGAGCAATGCTTAGGGGGGTAAAGGAGCTGTCGATGTCCCTGGTCGAGCAGTACTTAGGGTGATATAGGAGCTGTCGATGTCGCTGGTCGAGCAATGCTTAGGGGAGTAAAGGAGCTGTAGATGTCCCTGGTCGAGCAATGCTTAGGGGGGTAAAGGAGCTGTCGATGTCCCTGGTCGAGCAATGCTTAGGGGAGTAAAGGGGCTGTCGATTCCCTGGACGAGCAATGCTTAGGGGAGTGAAGGAGCTGTCCATGTCCCTGCTCGAGCAATGCTTAGGGGGGTAAAGGAGCTGTCGATGTCCCTGGTCGAGCAATGCTTAGGGGGGTAAAGGAGCTGTCGATGTCCCTGGTCGAGCAGTGCTTAGGGGGGTAAAGGAGCTGTCGATGTCCCTGGTCGAGCAATGCTAAGGGGGGTAAAGGAGCTGTCGATGTCCCTGGTCGAGCAATTCTTAGGGGGGTAAAGGAGCTGTCGATGTCCCTGGTCGAGCAATGCTTAGGGGAGTAAAGGAGCTGTCGATGTCCCTGGTCGAGCAATGCTTAGGGGAGTAAAGGAGCTGTCGATGACACTGGTCGAGCAATGCTTAGGTGGGTAAAGGAGCTGTCGATGTCCCTGGTCGAGCAATGCTTAGGTGGGTAAAGGAGCTGTCGATGTCCCTGGTCGAGCAATGCTTAGGGGAGTAAAGGAGCTGTCGATGTCACTGGTCGAGCAATGCTTAGGGGGGTAAAGGAGCTGTCGATGTCCCTGGTCGAGCAGTACTTAGGGTGATATAGGAGCTGTCGATGTCGCTGGTCGAGCAATGCTTAGGGGGGTAAAGGAGCTGTCGATGTCCCTGGTCGAGCAAAGCCTAGCGGGGTAAAGGATCTGTCGATGTCCCTGGTCGAGCAATGCTTAGGGGAGTAAAGGAGCTGTCGATGTCCCTGGTCGAGCAATGCTTAGGGGAGTGAAGGAGCTGTCGATGTCCCTGGTCGAGCAATGTTTAGGGGAGTAAAGGAGCTGTCGATGTCCCTGGTCGAGCAATGCTTAGGGGGGTAAAGGAGCTGTCGATGTCCCTGGTCGAGCAATGTTTAGGGGGGTAAAGGAGCTGTCGATGTCCCTGGTCGAGCAAAGCCTAGCGGGGTAAAGGATCTGTCGATGTCCCTGGTCGAGCAATGCTTAGGGGAGTAAAGGAGCTGTCGATGTCCCTGGTCGAGCAATGCTTAGGGGAGTGAAGGAGCTGTCGATGTCCCTGGTCGAGCAATGTTTAGGGGAGTAAAGGAGCTGTCGATGTCCCTGGTCGAGCAATGCTTAGGGGAGTAAAGGGGCTGTCAATGTCCCTGGACGAGCAGTGCTTAGGGGGGTAAAGGAGCTGTCGATGTCACTGGTCGAGCAATGCTTAGGGGGGTAAAGGAGCTGTCGATGTCCCTGGACGAGCAATGCTTAGGGGAGTAAAGGAGCTGTCGATGTCCCTGGTCGAGCAATGCTTAGGTGGGTAAAGGAGCTGTCGATGTCACTGGTCGAGCAATGCTTAGGGGAGTGAAGGAGCTGTCCATGTCCCTGGTCGAACAATGCTTAGGGGGGTAAAGGATCTGTCGATGTCCCTGGTCGAGCAATGCTTAGGGGAGTAAAGGAGCTGTCGATGTCCCTGGTCGAGCAATGTTTAGGGGGGTAAAGGAGCTGTCGATGTCCCTGGTCGAGCAAAGCCTAGCGGGGTAAAGGATCTGTCGATGTCCCTGGTCGAGCAATGCTTAGGGGAGTAAAGGAGCTGTCGATGTCCCTGGTCGAGCAATGCTTAGGGGAGTGAAGGAGCTGTCGATGTCCCTGGTCGAGCAATGTTTAGGGGAGTAAAGGAGCTGTCGATGTCCCTGGTCGAGCAATGCTTAGGGGGGTAAAGGAGCTGTCGATGTCCCTGGTCGAGCAATGTTTAGGGGGGTAAAGGAGCTGTCGATGTCCCTGGTCGAGCAAAGCCTAGCGGGGTAAAGGATCTGTCGATGTCCCTGGTCGAGCAATGCTTAGGGGAGTAAAGGAGCTGTCGATGTCCCTGGTCGAGCAATGCTTAGGGGAGTGAAGGAGCTGTCGATGTCCCTAGTCGAGCAATGTTTAGGGGAGTAAAGGAGCTGTCGATGTCCCTGGTCGAGCAATGCTTAGGGGAGTAAAGGGGCTGTCAATGTCCCTGGACGAGCAATGCTTAGGGGAGTGAAGGAGCTGTCCATGTCCCTGCTCGAGCAATGCTTAGGGGGGTAAAGGAGCTGTCGATGTCCCTGGTCGAGCAATGCTTAGGGGGGTAAAGGAGCTGTCGATGTCCCTGGTCGAGCAGTGCTTAGGGGGGTAAAGGAGCTGTCGATGTCCCTGGTCGAGCAATGCTAAGGGGGGTAAAGGAGCTGTCGATGTCCCTGGTCGAGCAATTCTTAGGGGGGTAAAGGAGCTGTCGATGTCCCTGGTCGAGAAATGCTTAGGGGAGTAAAGGAGCTGTCGATGTCCCTGGTCGAGCAATGCTTAGCGGGGTAAAGGAGCTGTCGATGTCCCTGGTCGAGCAGTACTTAGGGGGGTAAAGGAGCTGTCGATGTCCCTGGTCGAGCAATGCTTAGGGGAGTGAAGGAGCTGTCCATGTACCTGCTCGAGCAATGCTTAGGGGGGTAAAGGAGCTATCGATGTCCCTGGTCGAGCAATGCTTAGGGGGGTAAAGGAGCTGTCGATGTCCCTGGTCGAGCAGTGCTTAGGGGGGTAAAGGAGCTGTCGATGTCCCTGGTCGAGCAATGCTAAGGGGGGTAAAGGAGCTGTCGATGTCCCTGGTCGAGCAATTCTTAGGGGGGTAAAGGAGCTGTCGATTTCCCTGGTCGAGCAATGCTTAGGGGAGTAAAGGAGCTGTCGATGTCCTTGGTCGAGCAGTGCTTCGGGGGGTAAAGGAGCTGTCGATGTCCCTGGTCGAGCAATGCTTAGGGGGGTAAAGGAGCTGTTGATGTCACAGGTCGAGCAGTTCCTCTGGGAGTAAAGGAGCTGTCGATGTCCCTGTGCGAACAATGCTTTGGGGGGTAAAGGAGCTGTCGATGTCCCTGGTCGAGCAGTGCTTAGGGGGGAAATGGTACTGTCGATGTCCCTGGTCGAGAAGTTCCTCAGGGAGTAAAGGAGCTGTCGATGTCCCTGGTCGAGCAATGCTTAGGCGGGTAAAGGAGCTGTCGATGTCCCTGGTCGAGCAATGCTTAGGGGAGTAAAGGAGCTGTCGAAGTCCCTGGTCGAGCAGTGCTTAGGGGGGTAAAGGAGCTGTCGATGTCCCTGGTCGAGCAATGCTTAGGGGGGTAAAGGAGCTGTCGATGTCCCTGGTCGAGCAATGCTTAGGGGAGTAAAGGAGCTGTCGATGTCCCTGGTCGAGCAATGCTTAGGGGGGTAAAGGAGCTGTCGATGTCCCTGGTCGAGCAATGCTTAGTGGAGTAAAGGAGCTGTCGATGTCCCTGGTCGAGCAATGCTTAAGGGAGTAAAGGAGCTGTCGATGTCCCTGGTCGAGCAATGCTTAGGGGGGTAAAGGAGCTGTCGATGTCCCTGGTCGAGCAAAGCTTAGCGGGGTAAAGGATCTGTAGATGTCCCTGGTCGAGCAATGCTTAGGGGAGTGAAGGAGTTGTCCATGTCCCTGTTCGAGCAATGCTTAGGGGCGTAAAGGAGCTGTCGATGTCCCTGGTCGAGCAGTGCTTAGGGGGGTAAAGGTGCTGTCGATGTCCCTGGTCGAGTAGTTCCTCAGGGAGTAAAGGAGCTGTCGATGTCCCTGGTCGAACAGTGCTTCGGAGGGTAAAGGAGCTGTCGATGTCCCTGGTCGAGCAATTCTTAGGGGGGTAAAGGAGCTGTCGATGTCCCTGGTCGAGCAATGCTTAGGGGAGTAAAGGAGCTGTCGATGTCCCTGGTCGAGCAATGCTTAGGGGAGTAAAGGAGCTGTCGATGTCCCTGGTCGAGCAATGCTTAGGGGGGTAAAGGAGCTGTCGATGTCCCTGGTCGAGCAGTTCCTCAGGGAGTAAGGAGCTGTCGATATCCCTGGTAGAGCAATGCTTCGGGGGGTAAAGGAGCTGTCGATGTCCCTGGACGAGCAATGCGTAGGGGGGTAAAGGAGCTGTCGATGTCCCTGGTCTAGCATTGCTTAGGGGGGTAAAGGAGCTGTTGATGTCCCTGGTCGAGCAGTTCCTCAGGGAGTAAAGGAGCTGTCGATGTCCCTGGTCGAGCAATGTTTAGGGGAGTAAAGGAGCTGTTGATGTCCCTGATGGAGCAATGCTTAGGGGGGTAAAGGAGCTGTCGATGTCCCTGATGGAGCAATGCTTAGGTGGGTAAAGGAGCTGTCGATGTCCCTGGTCGAGCAGTTCCTCAGGGAGTAATGGAGCTGTCGATGTCCCTGGTCGAGCAATGCTTAGGGGGGTAAAGGAGCGGTCGATGTCCCTGGTCGAGCAATGCTTAGGGGGGTAAAGGAGCGGTCGATGTCCCTGGTCGAGCAATGCTTAGGGGGGTAAAGGAGCTGTCGATGTCCCTGGTCGAGCAATGCTTAGGGGGTAAAGGAGCTGTCGATGTCCCTGGTCGAGCAATACTTAGGTGGGTAAAGGAGCTGTTGATGTCCCTGGTCGAGCAATGCTTAGGGGAGAAAAGGAGCTGTCGATGTCGCTGGTCGAGCAGTGCTTAGGGGGGTAAAGGAGCTGTTGATGTCCCTGGTCGAGCAATGCTTAGGGGAGAAAAGGAGCTGTCGATGTCCCTGGTCGAGCAATGCTTAGGGGAGTAAAGGAGCTGTCGATGTCCCTGGTCGAGAAATGCTTAGGTGGGTAAAGGGGCTGTCGATGTCCCTGGTCGAGCAATGCTTAGGGGAGTAAAGGAGCTGTCGATGTCCCTGGTCGAGCAATGCTTAGGGGGGTAAAGGAGCTGTCGATGTCCCTGGTCGAGCAATGCTTAGGGGAGTAAGAAGCTGTCGATGTCCCTGGTCGAGCAATGCTTAGGGGAGTAAAGGAGCTGTCGATGTCCCTGGACGAGCAATGCTTAGGGGAGTAAGAAGCTGTCGATGTCCCTGGTCGAGCAATGCTTAGGGGGGTAAAGGAGCTGTCGATGTCCCTGGTCGAGCAATGCTTAGGGGAGTAAGAAGCTGTCGATGTCCCTGGTCGAGCAATGCTTAGGGGAGTAAGAAGCAGTCGATGTCCCTGGTCGAGCAATTCTTAGGGGAGTATAGGAGCTGTCGATGTCCCTGGTCGAGCAAAGCTTAGGGGGGTAAAGGATCTGTCGATGTCCCTGGTCGAGCAATGCTTAGGGGGGTAAAGGAGCTGTCAATGTCCCTGGACGAGCAATGCTTAGGGGGGTAAAGGAGCTGTCGATGTCCCTGGTCGAGCAATGCTTAGGGGAGTAAAGGGGCTGTCGATGTCCCTGGTCGAGCAATGCTTAGGGGAGTAAAGGAGCTGTCGATGTCCCTGGTCGAGCAGTGCTTAGGGGGGTAAAGGAGCTGTCGATGTCCCTGCTCGAGCAGTGCTTAGCGGGGTAAAGGTGCTGTCGATGTCCCTGGTCGAGCAGTTCCTCAGGGAGTAAAGGAGCTGTCGATGTCCCTGGTCAAGCAATGCTTAGGGGAGTAAAGGAGCTGTCGATGTCCCTGGTCGAGCAATGCTTAGGGGGGTAAAGGAGCTGTCGATGTCCCTGGTCGAGCAATGCTTAGGGGAGTAAAGGATCTGTCGATGTCCCTGGTCGAGCAATGCTTAGGGGGGTAAAGGAGCTGTCGATGTCCCTGGTCGAGCAATGCTTAGGGGGGTAAAGGAGCTGTCGATGTCCCTGGTCGAGCAATGCTTAGGGGGGTAAAGGAGCTGTCGATGTCCCTGGTCGAGCAATGCTTAGGGGGGTAAAGGAGCTGTCGATGTCCCTGGTCGAGCAATGCTTAGGGGGGTAAAGGAGCTGTCGATGTCCCTGGTCGAGCAATGCTTAGGGGAGTAAAGGGGCTGTCGATGTCCCTGGTCGAGCAATGCTTAGGGGAGTAAAGGAGCTGTCGATGTCCCTGGTCGAGCAATGCTTAGGGGGGTAAAGGAGCTGTCGATGTCCCTGGTCGAGCAATGCTTAGTGGGGTAAAGGAGCTGTCGATGTCCCTGGTCGAGCAATGCTTAGGGGGGTAAAGGAGCTGTCGATGTCCCTGGTCGAGCAATGCTTAGGGGGGTAAAGGAGCTGTCGATGTCCCTGGTCGAGCAATGCTTAGTGGAGTAAAGGAGCTGTCGATGTCCCTGGTCGAGCAATGCTTAGGGGGGTAAAGGAGCTGTCGATGTCCCTGGTCGAGCAAAGCTTAGCGGGGTAAAGGATCTGTCGATGTCCCTGGTCGAGCAATGCTTAGGGGAGTGAAGGAGTTGTCCATGTCCCTGCTCGAGCAATGCTTAGGGGGGTAAATGAGCTGTCGATGTTCCTGGTCGAGCAATGCTTAGGGGCGTAAAGGAGCTGTCGATGTCCCTGGTCTAGCAGTGCTTAGGGGGGTAAAGGAGCTGTCGATGTCCCTGGTCGAGCAATGCTTAGGGGGGTAAAGGAGCTGTCGATGTCCCTGGTCGAACAATGCTTAGGGGAGTAAAGGAGCTGTCGATGTCCCTGGTCGAGCAGTGCTTCGGGGGGTAAAGATGCTGTCGATGTCCCTGGTCGAGCAATGCTTAGGGGCGTAAAGGAGCTGTCGATGTCCCTGTTCGAACAATGCTTTGGGGGGTAAAGGAGCTGTCGATGTCCCTTGTCGAGCAATGCTTAGGGGAGTAAAGGAGCTGTCGATGTCCCTGGTCGAACAGTGCTTCGGAGGGTAAAGGAGCTGTCGATGTCCCTGGTCGAGCAATTCTTAGGGGGGTAAAGGAGCTGTCGATGTCCCTGGTCGAGCAATGCTTTTGGGGGAAAAGGAGCTGTCTATGTCCCCGGTCGAGCAGTGCTTAGGGGGATAAAGGAGCTGTCGATGTCCCTGGACGAGCAATGCTTAGGGGGGTAAAGGAGCTGTCGATGTCCCTGGTCGAGCAGTGCTTAGGGGGGTAAAGGAGCTGTCGATGTCCCTGGTCGAGCAATGTTTAGGGGGGTAAAGGAGCTGTCGATGTCCCTGGTCGAGCAATGCTTAGGGGGGTAAAGGAGCTGTCGATGTCCCTGGTCGAACAATGCTTAGGGGGGTAAAGGAGCTGTCGATGTCCCTGGTCGAGCAATGCTTACGGGAGTAAAGGAGCTGTCGATGACACTGGTCGAGCAGTGCTTAGGGGGGTAAAGGAGCTGTCGATGTCCCTGGTCGAACAATGCTTAGGGGGGTAAAGGAGCTGTCGATGTCCCTGGTCGAGCAATGCTTAGGCGGGTAAAGGAGCTGTCGATGTCCCTGGTCGAGCAATGCTTAGGGGAGTAAAGGAGCTGTCGAAGTCCCTGGTCGAGCAATGCTTAGGGGGGTAAAGGAGCTGTCGATGTCACTGGTCGAGCAATGCTTAGGGGAGTAAAGGGGCTGTCGATGTCCCTGGTCGAGCAATGCTTAGGGGGGTAAAGGAGCTGTCGATGTCCCTGGTCGAGCAGTGCTTAGGGGGGTAAAGGAGCTGTCGATGTCCCTGGTCGAGCAATGCTTAGGGGGGTAAAGGAGCTGTCGATGTCCCTGGTCGAGCAATGCTTAGGGGAGTAAAGGAGCTGTCGATGTCCCTGGTCGAGCAATGCTTAGGGGGGTAAAGGAGCTGTCGATGTCCCTGGTCGAGCAATGCTTAGGGGAGTAAAGGAGCTGTCGATGTCCCTGGTCGAGCAAAGCCTAGCGGGGTAAAGGATCTGTCGATGTCCCTGGTCGAGCAATGCTTAGGGGAGTAAAGGAGCTGTCGATGTCCCTGGTCGAGCAATGCTTAGGGGAGTAAAGGAGCTGTCGATGTCCCTGGTCGAGCAATGCTTAGTGGAGTAAAGGAGCTGTCGATGTCCCTGGTCGAGCAATGCTTAGGGGAGTAAAGGAGCTGTCGATGTCCCTGGTCGAGCAGTGCTTAGGGGGGTAAAGGAGCTGTCGATGTTCCTGGTCGAGCAATGCTTAGGGGGGTAAAGGAGCTGTCGATGTCCCTGGTCGAACAATGCTTAGTGGGGTAAAGGAGCTGTCGATGTCCCTGGTCGAGCAATGCTTAGGTGGGTAAAGGAGCTGTCGATGTCCCTGGTCGAGCAATGCTTAGGGGAGTAAAGGAGCTGTCGATGTCCCTGGTCGAGCAATGCTTAGGGGGGTAAAGGAGCTGTCGATGTCCCTGGTCGAGCAATGCTTAGGGGGGTAAAGGAGCTGTCGATGTCCCTGGTCGAGCAATGCTTAGGGGAGTAAAGGAGCTGTCGATGTCCCTGGTCGAGCAATGCTTAGGGGGGTAAAGGAGCTGTCGATGTCCCTGGTCGAGCAATGCTTAGGGGGGTAAAGGAGATGTCGATGTCCCTGGTCGAGCAAAGCTTAGCGGGGTAAAGGATCTGTCGATGTCCCTGGTCGAGCAATGCTTAGGGGAGTGAAGGAGTTGTCCATGTCCCTGTTCGAGCAATGCTTAGGGGCGTAAAGGAGCTGTCGATGTCCCTGGTCGAGCAGTGCTTAGGGGGGTAAAGGTGCTGTCGATGTCCCTGGTCGAGTAGTTCCTCAGGGAGTAAAGGAGCTGTCGATGTCCCTGGTCGAACAGTGCTTCGGAGGGTAAAGGAGCTGTCGATGTCCCTGGTCGAGCAATTCTTAGGGGGGTAAAGGAGCTGTCGATGTCCCTGGTCGAGCAGTTCCTCAGGGAGTGAAGGAGCTGTCGATATCCCTGGTAGAGCAATGCTTCGGGGGGTAAAGGAGCTGTCGATGTCCCTGGACGAGCAATGCGTAGGGGGGTAAAGGAGCTGTCGATGTCCCTGGTCTAGCATTGCTTAGGGGGGTAAAGGAGCTGTCGATGTCCCTGGTCGAGCAGTTCCTCAGGGAGTAAAGGAGCTGTCGATGTCCCTGGTCGAGCAATGTTTAGGGGAGTAAAGGAGCTGTTGATGTCCCTGATGGAGCAATGCTTAGGGGGGTAAAGGAGCTGTCGATGTCCCTGATGGAGCAATGCTTAGGTGGGTAAAGGAGCTGTCGATGTCCCTGGTCGAGCAGTTCCTCAGGGAGTAATGGAGCTGTCGATGTCCCTGGTCGAGCAATGCTTAGGGGGGTAAAGGAGCGGTCGATGTCCCTGGTCGAGCAATGCTTAGGGGGGTAAAGGAGCGGTCGATGTCCCTGGTCGAGCAATGCTTAGGGGGGTAAAGGAGCTGTCGATGTCCCTGGTCGAGCAATGCTTAGGGGGTAAAGGAGCTGTCGATGTCCCTGGTCGAGCAATACTTAGGTGGGTAAAGGAGCTGTTGATGTCCCTGGTCGAGCAATGCTTAGGGGAGAAAAGGAGCTGTCGATGTCGCTGGTCGAGCAGTGCTTAGGGGGGTAAAGGAGCTGTTGATGTCCCTGGTCGAGCAATGCTTAGGGGAGAAAAGGAGCTGTCGATGTCCCTGGTCGAGCAATGCTTAGGGGAGTAAAGGAGCTGTCGATGTCCCTGGTCGAGAAATGCTTAGGTGGGTAAAGGGGCTGTCGATGTCCCTGGTCGAGCAATGCTTAGGGGAGTAAAGGAGCTGTCGATGTCCCTGGTCGAGCAATGCTTAGGGGGGTAAAGGAGCTGTCGATGTCCCTGGTCGAGCAATGCTTAGGGGAGTAAGAAGCTGTCGATGTCCCTGGTCGAGCAATGCTTAGGGGAGTAAAGGAGCTGTCGATGTCCCTGGTCGAGCAATGCTTAGGGGGGTAAAGGAGCTGTCGATGTCCCTGGTCGAGCAATGCTTAGGGGAGTAAGAAGCTGTCGATGTCCCTGGTCGAGCAATGCTTAGGGGAGTAAGAAGCAGTCGATGTCCCTGGTCGAGCAATTCTTAGGGGAGTATAGGAGCTGTCGATGTCCCTGGTCGAGCAAAGCTTAGGGGGGTAAAGGATCTGTCGATGTCCCTGGTCGAGCAATGCTTAGGGGGGTAAAGGAGCTGTCAATGTCCCTGGACGAGCAATGCTTAGGGGGGTAAAGGAGCTGTCGATGTCCCTGGTCGAGCAATGCTTAGGGGAGTAAAGGGGCTGTCGATGTCCCTGGTCGAGCAATGCTTAGGGGAGTAAAGGAGCTGTCGATGTCCCTGGTCGAGCAGTGCTTAGGGGGGTAAAGGAGCTGTCGATGTCCCTGCTCGAGCAGTGCTTAGCGGGGTAAAGGTGCTGTCGATGTCCCTGGTCGAGCAGTTCCTCAGGGAGTAAAGGAGCTGTCGATGTCCCTGGTCAAGCAATGCTTAGGGGAGTAAAGGAGCTGTCGATGTCCCTGGTTGAGCAATGCTTAGGGGGGTAAAGGAGCTGTCGATGTCCCTGGTCGAGCAATGCTTAGGGGAGTAAAGGATCTGTCGATGTCCCTGGTCGAGCAATGCTTAGGGGGGTAAAGGAGCTGTCGATGTCCCTGGTCGAGCAATGCTTAGGGGGGTAAAGGAGCTGTCGATGTCCCTGGTCGAGCAATGCTTAGGGGGGTAAAGGAGCTGTCGATGTCCCTGGTCGAGCAATGCTTAGGGGGGTAAAGGAGCTGTCGATGTCCCTGGTCGAGCAATGCTTAGGGGGGTAAAGGAGCTGTCGATGTCCCTGGTCGAGCAATGCTTAGGGGAGTAAAGGGGCTGTCGATGTCCCTGGTCGAGCAATGCTTAGGGGAGTAAAGGAGCTGTCGATGTCCCTGGTCGAGCAATGCTTAGGGGGGTAAAGGAGCTGTCGATGTCCCTGGTCGAGCAATGCTTAGTGGGGTAAAGGAGCTGTCGATGTCCCTGGTCGAGCAATGCTTAGGGGGGTAAAGGAGCTGTCGATGTCCCTGGTCGAGCAATGCTTAGGGGGGTAAAGGAGCTGTCGATGTCCCTGGTCGAGCAATGCTTAGTGGAGTAAAGGAGCTGTCGATGTCCCTGGTCGAGCAATGCTTAGGGGGGTAAAGGAGCTGTCGATGTCCCTGGTCGAGCAAAGCTTAGCGGGGTAAAGGATCTGTCGATGTCCCTGGTCGAGCAATGCTTAGGGGAGTGAAGGAGTTGTCCATGTCCCTGCTCGAGCAATGCTTAGGGGGGTAAATGAGCTGTCGATGTTCCTGGTCGAGCAATGCTTAGGGGCGTAAAGGAGCTGTCGATGTCCCTGGTCTAGCAGTGCTTAGGGGGGTAAAGGAGCTGTCGATGTCCCTGGTCGAGCAATGCTTAGGGGGGTAAAGGAGCTGTCGATGTCCCTGGTCGAACAATGCTTAGGGGAGTAAAGGAGCTGTCGATGTCCCTGGTCGAGCAGTGCTTCGGGGGGTAAAGATGCTGTCGATGTCCCTGGTCGAGCAATGCTTAGGGGCGTAAAGGAGCTGTCGATGTCCCTGTTCGAACAATGCTTTGGGGGGTAAAGGAGCTGTCGATGTCCCTTGTCGAGCAATGCTTAGGGGAGTAAAGGAGCTGTCGATGTCCCTGGTCGAACAGTGCTTCGGAGGGTAAAGGAGCTGTCGATGTCCCTGGTCGAGCAATTCTTAGGGGGGTAAAGGAGCTGTCGATGTCCCTGGTCGAGCAATGCTTTTGGGGGAAAAGGAGCTGTCTATGTCCCCGGTCGAGCAGTGCTTAGGGGGATAAAGGAGCTGTCGATGTCCCTGGACGAGCAATGCTTAGGGGGGTAAAGGAGCTGTCGATGTCCCTGGTCGAGCAGTGCTTAGGGGGGTAAAGGAGCTGTCGATGTCCCTGGTCGAGCAATGTTTAGGGGGGTAAAGGAGCTGTCGATGTCCCTGGTCGAGCAATGCTTAGGGGGGTAAAGGAGCTGTCGATGTCCCTGGTCGAACAATGCTTAGGGGGGTAAAGGAGCTGTCGATGTCTCTGGTCGAGCAATGCTTACGGGAGTAAAGGAGCTGTCGATGACACTGGTCGAGCAGTGCTTAGGGGGGTAAAGGAGCTGTCGATGTCCCTGGTCGAACAATGCTTAGGGGGGTAAAGGAGCTGTCGATGTCCCTGGTCGAGCAATGCTTAGGCGGGTAAAGGAGCTGTCGATGTCCCTGGTCGAGCAATGCTTAGGGGAGTAAAGGAGCTGTCGAAGTCCCTGGTCGAGCAATGCTTAGGGGGGTAAAGGAGCTGTCGATGTCACTGGTCGAGCAATGCTTAGGGGAGTAAAGGGGCTGTCGATGTCCCTGGTCGAGCAATGCTTAGGGGGGTAAAGGAGCTGTCGATGTCCCTGGTCGAGCAGTGCTTAGGGGGGTAAAGGAGCTGTCGATGTCCCTGGTCGAGCAATGCTTAGGGGGGTAAAGGAGCTGTCGATGTCCCTGGTCGAGCAATGCTTAGGGGAGTAAAGGAGCTGTCGATGTCCCTGGTCGAGCAATGCTTAGGGGGGTAAAGGAGCTGTCGATGTCCCTGGTCGAGCAATGCTTAGGGGAGTAAAGGAGCTGTCGATGTCCCTGGTCGAGCAAAGCCTAGCGGGGTAAAGGATCTGTCGATGTCCCTGGTCGAGCAATGCTTAGGGGAGTAAAGGAGCTGTCGATGTCCCTGGTCGAGCAATGCTTAGGGGAGTAAAGGAGCTGTCGATGTCCCTGGTCGAGCAATGCTTAGTGGAGTAAAGGAGCTGTCGATGTCCCTGGTCGAGCAATGCTTAGGGGAGTAAAGGAGCTGTCGATGTCCCTGGTCGAGCAGTGCTTAGGGGGGTAAAGGAGCTGTCGATGTTCCTGGTCGAGCAATGCTTAGGGGGGTAAAGGAGCTGTCGATGTCCCTGGTCGAACAATGCTTAGTGGGGTAAAGGAGCTGTCGATGTCCCTGGTCGAGCAATGCTTAGGTGGGTAAAGGAGCTGTCGATGTCCCTGGTCGAGCAATGCTTAGGGGAGTAAAGGAGCTGTCGATGTCCCTGGTCGAGCAATGCTTAGGGGGGTAAAGGAGCTGTCGATGTCCCTGGTCGAGCAATGCTTAGGGGGGTAAAGGAGCTGTCGATGTCCCTGGTCGAGCAATGCTTAGGGGAGTAAAGGAGCTGTCGATGTCCCTGGTCGAGCAATGCTTAGGGGGGTAAAGGAGCTGTCGATGTCCCTGGTCGAGCAATGCTTAGGGGGGTAAAGGAGATGTCGATGTCCCTGGTCGAGCAAAGCTTAGCGGGGTAAAGGATCTGTCGATGTCCCTGGTCGAGCAATGCTTAGGGGAGTGAAGGAGTTGTCCATGTCCCTGTTCGAGCAATGCTTAGGGGCGTAAAGGAGCTGTCGATGTCCCTGGTCGAGCAGTGCTTAGGGGGGTAAAGGTGCTGTCGATGTCCCTGGTCGAGTAGTTCCTCAGGGAGTAAAGGAGCTGTCGATGTCCCTGGTCGAACAGTGCTTCGGAGGGTAAAGGAGCTGTCGATGTCCCTGGTCGAGCAATTCTTAGGGGGGTAAAGGAGCTGTCGATGTCCCTGGTCGAGCAGTTCCTCAGGGAGTGAAGGAGCTGTCGATGTCCCTGGTCGAGCAATGTTTAGGGGAGTAAAGGAGCTGTTGATGTCCCTGATGGAGCAATGCTTAGGGGGGTAAAGGAGCTGTCGATGTCCCTGATGGAGCAATGCTTAGGTGGGTAAAGGAGCTGTCGATGTCCCTGGTCGAGCAATGCTTAGGGGGGTACGGGAGCTGTCGATGTCTGTGGTCGAACAATGCTTAGGGAGGTAAAGGTGCTGTCGATGTCCCTGGTCGAGCAGTGCTTAGGGGGGTAAAGGAGCTGACGATGTGCCTGGTCGAGCAGTTCCTCAGGGAGTAATGGAGCTGTCGATGTCCCTGGTCGAGCAATGCTTAGGGGGGTAAAGGAGCGGTCGATGTCCCTGTTCGAGCAATGCTTAGGGGGGTAAAGGAGCTGTCGATGTCCCTGGTCGAGCAATGCTTAGGGGGGTAAAGGAGCGGTCGATGTCCCTGGTCGAGCAATGCTTAGGGGGGTAAAGGAGCTGTCGATGTCCCTGGTCGAGCAATGCTTAGGGGGTAAAGGAGCTGTCGATGTCCCTGGTCGAGCAATACTTAGGTGGGTAAAGGAGCTGTTGATGTCCCTGGTCGAGCAATGCTTAGGGGAGAAAAGGAGCTGTCGATGTCCCTGGTCGAGCAATGCTTAGGTGGGTAAAGGGGCTGTCGATGTCCCTGGTCGAGCAATGCTTAGGGGAGTAAAGGAGCTGTCGATGTCGCTGGTCGAGCAGTGCTTAGGGGGGTAAAGGAGCTGTTGATGTCCCTGGTCGAGCAATGCTTAGGGGAGAAAAGGAGCTGTCGATGTCCCTGGTCGAGCAATGCTTAGGGGAGTAAAGGAGCTGTCGATGTCCCTGGTCGAGAAATGCTTAGGGGAGTAAGAAGCTGTCGATGTCCCTGGTCGAGCAATGCTTAGGGGAGTAAAGGAGCTGTCGATGTCCCTGGTCGAGCAATGCTTAGGGGAGTAAGAAGCTGTCGATGTCCCTGGTCGAGCAATGCTTAGGGGAGTAAGAAGCAGTCGATGTCCCTGGTCGAGCAAAGCTTAGGGGGGTAAAGGATCTGTCGATGTCCCTGGTCGAGCAATGCTTAGGGGGGTAAAGGAGCTGTCAATGTCCCTGGACGAGCAATGCTTAGGGGGGTAAAGGAGCTGTCGATGTCCCTGGTCGAGCAATGCTTAGGGGAGTAAAGGGGCTGTCGATGTCCCTGGTCGAGCAATGCTTAGGGGAGTAAAGGAGCTGTCGATGTCCCTGGTCGAGCAGTGCTTAGGGGGGTAAAGGAGCTGTCGATGTCCCTGCTCGAGCAGTGCTTAGCGGGGTAAAGGTGCTGTCGATGTCCCTGGTCGAGCAGTTCCTCAGGGAGTAAAGGAGCTGTCGATGTCCCTGGTCGAGCAATGCTTAGGGGGGTAAAGGAGCTGTCGATGTCCCTGGTCGAGCAATGCTTAGGGGAGTAAAGGAGCTGTCGATGTCCCTGGTCGAGCAATGCTTAGGGGGGTAAAGGAGCTGTCGATGTCCCTGGTCGAGCAATGCTTAGGGGGGTAAAGGAGATGTCGATGTCCCTGGTCGAGCAAAGCTTAGCGGGGTAAAGGATCTGTCGATGTCCCTGGTCGAGCAATGCTTAGGGGAGTGAAGGAGTTGTCCATGTCCCTGTTCGAGCAATGCTTAGGGGCGTAAAGGAGCTGTCGATGTCCCTGGTCGAGCAGTGCTTAGGGGGGTAAAGGTGCTGTCGATGTCCCTGGTCGAGTAGTTCCTCAGGGAGTAAAGGAGCTGTCGATGTCCCTGGTCGAACAGTGCTTCGGAGGGTAAAGGAGCTGTCGATGTCCCTGGTCGAGCAATTCTTAGGGGGGTAAAGGAGCTGTCGATGTCCCTGGTCGAGCAGTTCCTCAGGGAGTGAAGGAGCTGTCGATGTCCCTGGTCGAGCAATGTTTAGGGGAGTAAAGGAGCTGTTGATGTCCCTGATGGAGCAATGCTTAGGGGGGTAAAGGAGCTGTCGATGTCCCTGATGGAGCAATGCTTAGGTGGGTAAAGGAGCTGTCGATGTCCCTGGTCGAGCAATGCTTAAGGGGGTACGGGAGCTGTCGATGTCTGTGGTCGAACAATGCTTAGGGAGGTAAAGGTGCTGTCGATGTCCCTGGTCGAGCAATGCTTAGGGGAGTAAAGGAGCTGTCGATGTCACTGGTCGAGCAGTTCCTCAGGGAGTAAAGGAGCTGTCGATGTCCCTGGTTGAACAATGCTTAGGGGGGTAAAGGAGCTGTCGATGTCCCTGGACGAGCAATGCGTAGGGGGGTAAAGGAGCTGTCGATGTCCCTGGTCGAGCATTGCTTAGGGGGTAAAGGAGCTGTCGATGTCCCTGGTCGAGCAGTTCCTCAGGGAGTAAAGGAGCTGTTGATGTCCCTGCTCGAACAGTGCTTAGGGGGGTAAAGGAGCTGTCGATGTCCCTGGTCGAGCAGTGCTTAGGGGAGTAAAGGAGCTGTCGATGTCCCTGGTCGAGCAGTGCTTAGGGGGGTAAAGGTGCTGTCGATGTCCCTGGTCGAGCAGTTCCTCAGGGAGTAAAGGAGCTGTCGATGTCCCTGGTCGAGAAATGCTTAGGCGGGTAAAGGAGCTGTCGATGTCCCTGCTCGAGCAATGCTTAGGGGGGTAAAGGAGCTGTCGATGTCCCTGATGGAGCAATGCTTAGGTGGGTAAAGGAGCTGTCGATGTCCCTGCTCGAGCAATGCTTAGGGGGGTAAAGGAGCTGTCGATGTCCCTGATGGAGCAATGCTTAGGGGGGTAAAGGAGCTGTCGATGACACTGGTCGAGCAATGCTTAGGGTGATAAAGGAGCTGTCGATGTCCCTGATGGAGCAATGCTTAGGGGGGTAAAGGAGCTGTCGATGACACTGGTCGAGCAATGCTTAGGGTGATAAAGGAGCTGTCGATGTCCCTGGTCGAGCAATGCTTAGGGGAGTAAAGGAGCTGTCGATGTCCCTGGTCGAGCAATGCTTAGGGGAGTAAAGGAGCTGTCGATGTCACTGGTCGAGCAGTTCCTCAGGGAGTAAAGGAGCTGTCGATGTCCCTGGTCGAGCAATGCTTAGGGGGGTAAAGGAGCTGTCGATGTCCCTGGTCGAGCAATGCTTCGGGGGGTAAAGGAGCTGTCAATGTCCCTGGTCGAGTAGTTCCTCAGGGAGTAAAGGAGCTGTCGATGTCCCTGGTCGAACAATGCTTAGGGGGGTAAAGGAGCTGTCGATGTCCCTGGTCGAGCAATGCTTAGGGGGGTAAAGGAGCTGTCGATGTCCCTGGTCGAGCATTGCTTAGGGGGGTAAAGGATCTGTCGATGTCCCTGGTCGAGCAGTTCCTCAGGGGGTAAAGGAGCTGTCGAGGTTTCTGGTTGAAGACCTGATTCAGATGCTTCTCAACCCACTGAATTCCTCCATCTGATTGTGTGTTGGGTGCTCCAGATCAGAATCAGAATCAGGTTTATTATCACCGGCATGTGGCGTGAAATTTGTTAACTTAGCAGCAGTTCAATGCAATACATAATCTAGATAAGAATCAATTACAGTCCGTCCATATGTACATTAAATAGTTAAATTAATATTAGTGTTAACAAATAATATTTTTTAAAATGTGAGGTAATGTTCATGGGTTCAAGGTCCATTTAGAAATCGGATTGACAAAGCAAATCTCCTCCAGCACCTGATAGATAGTCACTGTCTTCCCATCTTTATAGCTGCATTGATATGTCGGGACCAGATTAGATCCTCAGGGATATTTACACCCAGGAACTTGAAATTGCTCATTCTCTGATCCCTCTATGAGGATTGGTTCGAGTTCCCTTATCTTATCCTTCCTGAAGTCCACAATCAACTCTTTGGTCTCACTTGGAACAGTGTGTTCAGTTCCGGTCACCCTGCTAAAGGAAAGATGTTAAGAAATGAAAGAGCATAGAAAAAACTTATGAGCATGTTGCCAGGATTCTGGGTCTGAGTTATTGGATGGGCTAGGACTTTATTCCTAGGAGCACAGAAAACTGAGATATGACCTTACAGAGGTGTATAAAATCATGAGGGGCAAAAATAGGGTGAACGCTCTCAGTCTTTTCCCCAGGGCTGGGGTATCAGGAAGCAGAGCTGGTCCCTGCTTCACCAGATATTGATATGGCCATGTTTGGGGTACTGCATACAGTTTTGGTTGCCAGCTAGAGGAAAGATGGCATTAAAGCAGAAAAGGTGTATTGTAGATTTGCAAAGATATTACTGGGACTAGAGAGCTTGCGTTTTAAGTCGAGGGTGGACAGTTTAGCTTTTGTCCCCTGGAATATAGGAGGCTGAGGGGTGACCTACAGAGGTTTATAAAATCATGAGGAGCATAGATAGGGGAATAGACAATCTTTTTCCTGGCATAGGGGAGTCAAAATCTAGAGAGAGGCCATAGATTTAAAATGAAAGGGGTAAGATACAGCAGTGAGCTGAGGTGAAGGTGCAGAATGTTAAGCCAGGGCAAGTGGTAGAGGCAGGCATAACTGCGGCTTTGAAAAGACATGTGGACAAGTTCATGGATAGAATAGGATATGGTCCAAACTCGAGCAAATGAGACAAGACAAGGTAGGCATCTTGGTTGACATGGGCAAGTTGGTCCGGGGGCCTGTTTCTGTGCTCGATAACTCTACAGTAAAGACCTATCTCAGGTTGTCCCCACAGAGTCTATTAACCCTTTCCTGTTGGGTCAATCCTCCAACATTTATGTTCCTTGGCCTTTCATTGAACATCATACCCTCCTGTCTTGGTGATGCTGTTTGACAGTAAGTTGGGACTGGTCAGAACCACCGTGATAACTTTCCCCTTTGTGTTTGCTCCAGGGGAGAGGCCCTACAAGTGCTTGACCTGCGAGAGGACCTTCACGTTGAAGCATAGCCTCGTCCGCCACCAACGCATCCACCAGAAGGACACGGTGGTAGGCAAAAGGCAGCCGGGGGTGAATGACGACGAGCTGTCGAAGGGCGGCGATGAGAGTGAGAGCGAGGGTGAGAAGGCAGCCTACAGCCAGGTGTCCGACAACGAGAGTGATGCCATCACCAGCATGGGCGTCGGCAGCAGTTCTCCACCTCCCGTGAGCCTGGCGGGCAGCCCACTCCGGGGGGCGGCAAGCTGCTCGCCCGCTGACCGCGACGGCACGCTCCAAGCAGTTGTCAACGGCGTACGGCAGGGAACATTCCTGATTCAGGGCAGCGACCAGGAGCCGATAAAGAGCTCAGAGAAGGTGTTGGTGGGCTCGCCAGGCCCCACGGACATCATTCAGAACCTGCTGGGGATGCACGGTGATTTGCCGATGAACCACGTGCGCAGTTCGGCAGAGTCCACTCCCCGTCTGCTGGGCGTGGAGTAGCCCTGCTCGGGAAGGACCCTGCCTTTGCTCTCTAGCCTAGTGGGCCTTTCCATGTCTGACCCTCTGACACCATTGCAGCACCAGGCAGGTGGGGGCACTGTCCTACCCCATTGTGTGGAGGGTGGGGCTTTGTGATTCACCTCTGGTGCTGCAGAAAGCCTTAAACACTGGAAAGTGAGGAATCCAGTGCAGCTCTCACAAACTGTATATTGTACCTTCCAAGTGCCTTACTACCTGATTACTGTGCACGTCACAATTCTGTTAAAAATTGCTCGAACATTCAATAAAACTAAACACATGGGCAGCAGCCTCCCGAGAAAGATCCTGGAGCATGAAATCTCTGACAATGCAATTTTTAGAAATCTGATTTTAAACATCCTAGTTATGGGGCATCCTAATGCACTTGGATAAACTACACACGGACTCTTGTTGAGGAACTACTGAACTAAGTCTTCCATTAAGGCCTTACAGTGAACAATCACACTGACTATAGTCGATCATCCATAATGTAACAAACATAGGGAAAAATAGCAAATATTGCATTCTTTACTTTGGGCAAAGCAAACACCACTTGGTTCTTCATTTATGACAGGCATAACAACAGTCTTGTTAAGTGATTGGGTCTTTAAGATGTAGTTTGAGATGGTGGAATTGAATGGCTGTAATGGCTTGCACAGAATCCACTCATTCTGACTGTGCATTGGGCTGCTCAAGGAAATTACACCGAAGGTGAAATGAAGTAGGAGTGGAGTTTTTTTTTGGTAAATCTTATATCAGTATAACATTCAATACAATTTTTAATGAGTCTGCTCAGTATTTTTAACACCACCCCCTCACCCTTGCCCCGTTGTTCTGGTGGGGACAAGCCATTAATTGACTCTATAATTCAGAACAGTAGCAACAGAAACCAATCTCCCAGTGTCAGGCAGAGTGTGTTCTAGCAATAATCACGATTGATTTCAAGCTTTATGTAGTATTTGTCTGCACGAATAGTCTTTATATGGCCTTGCCACATTTTATTGATATTTCTGTTAGTGGATATTGATGTTTGATTGAGGTATCTGTTAACCTTCTTTTCAAAAACTGTGAAAAGGAAAGAATCCTTTTGTGCTGAATTCTGGGTGAATCTTAGACTAGATTGCATGTTGGAACTAATTTGTCTCAGTTATTTGTAAATTTCACTGTCGCTCTCAGGGCTTTTAAATATGATTTCATATACTAAATCCATTTTCTAGTGTTCCAGATTTTTTCCACTTTAAGGACTTGAAGCTGAGAGACAAGTCAATCACTACATGAAGCACTTGATGGTGAAAGAAAGAATTAGGAGTGGTTTACAGCTCGATTAGACAAAAGAGGGAAAAGTCACTTCACTGCACCATGATTAAAAAGCTTTTTATTATCAGAAGTCTAGTGAATTTTTGTCTATTTTCAGAAGGAAAAACTTTAATGGGGAAAATAAAATAATAAAAATGTAATGCATTAATCCAGAAAATGTTTTTTTAAATCCAGAATCCATTTGTTTTTGTAAAGGGAATCTTTACTGCTGCTAAATGTTATGTACACATCTGGGTTATGCTACATGAACAGAGAATCACAGAGTTTTGGTACTTAACTTCCAATGCAAAATTTATAGCTGTTCTGTATCAAACCATTTAAGCAATAAAACGTTATACTTATTACAGCCTTGTTTTTTCTTTGCTCTAAGTCTTCTACGGCAATCTATTTCTCACTCACTCTTTACCTAACACCACTGAATAACGAAACTTGCAGCCAGTTGCTTTGTGTTGGTGGTGGACCGAACGTTGTGTTAAACTGGCTGAAATTTGCTGCTCTCAATCACAGACGTGGGAAATAATACTTTTACTTTTCTGTAAATATTTGACGGTGTGTACTGAATCAGCACTGTGTTCTGTCTACATCCCGGATTCAGTGTGTACAATAAATCAGCACTGTGTTCAGTCTACATCCTGGATTCAGTGTGTACACTAAATCAGCACTGTGCTCAGTCGACATCCTCGATCCAGTGTATACACTAAATCTGCACTGTGTTCAGTCTACATCCCGGATTCAGTGTATACACTAAATCAGCACTGTGTTCAGTCTACATCCCGGATTCAGTGAATACACTAAATCAGCATTGTGTTCAGTCTACATCCCGGATTCAGTGTGTACAATAAATCAGCACTGTGTTCAGTCTGCATCCCAGATTCAGTGTGTACACTAAATCAGCACTGTGCTCAGTCGACATCCTCGATCCAGTGTATACACTAAATCAGCACTGTGTTCAGTCTACATCCCGGATTCAGTGTATACACTAAATCAGCACTGTGTTCAGTCTACATCCCGGATTCAGTGAATACACTAAATCAGCATTGTGTTCAGTCTACATCCCGGATTCAGTGAATACACTAAATCAGCATTGTGTTCAGTCTGCATCCCGGATTCAGTGTGTACACTAAATCAGCACTGTGTTCAGTCTACATCCCGGATCCAGTGTATACACTAAATCTGCACTGTGTTCGGTCTACATCCCGGATTCAGTGTATACACTAAATCAGCACTGTGTTCAGTCTACATCCCGGATTCAGTGAATACACTAAATCAGCATTGTGTTCAGTCTGCATCCCGGATTCAGTGTGTACACTAAATCAGCACTGTGTTCAGTCTACATCCCGGATCCAGTGTATACACTAAATCTGCACTGTGTTCGGTCTACATCCCGGATTCAGTGTATACACTAAATCAGCACTGTGTTCAGTCTACATCCCGGATTCAGTGTATACACTATATCAGCACTGTGTTAAGTCTACATCCCGGATTCAGTGTATACACTAAATCAGCATTGTGTTCAGTCTGCATCCCGGATTCAGTGTGTACACTAAATCAGCACTGTGTTCAGTCTACATCCCGGATCCAGTGTATACACTAAATCTGCACTGTGTTCGGTCTACATCCCGGATTCAGTGTATACACTAAATCAGCACTGTGCTCAGTCTACATCCTGGATTCAGTGTGTACACTAAATCAGCACTGTGCTCAGTCGACATCCTCGATCCAGTGTGTACACTAAATCAGCACTGTGTTCAGTCTACATCCCGGATTCAGTGTATACACTATATCAGCACTGTGTTAAGTCTACATCCCGGATTCAGTGTATAAGCTAAATCAGCACTGTGTTCAGTCTACATCCGGGATTCAGTGTATAAGCTAAATCTGCACTGTGTTCAGTCTGCATCCCAGATTCAGTGTCTACACTAAATCTGCACTGTGTTCAGTCTACATCCTGAATCCAGTGTATACACTAAATCAGCATTGTGTTCAGTCTACATCCCGGATTCAGTGAATACACTAAATCAGCACTGTGTTCAGTCTGCATCCCAGATTCAGTGTATACACTAAATCAGCACTGTGTTCAGTCTACATCCCGGATCCAGTGTATACACTAAATCAGCATTGTGTTCAGTCTACATCCCGGATTCAGTGTATACACTAAATCAGCACTGTGTTCAGTCTACATCCCGGATTCAGAGCATACATTAAATCTGCACTGTGTTCAGTCTGCATCCCGGATTCAGTGAATACACTAAATCAGCATTGTGTTCAGTCTGCATCCCGGACTCAGTGAATACACTAAATCAGCATTGTGTTCAGTCTGCATCCCGGATTCAGTGAATACACTAAATCAGCACTGTGTTCAGTCTACATCCCGGATTCAGTGAATACACTAAATCAGCACTGTGTTCAGTCTACATCCCGGATTCAGTGTATACACTAAATCAGCACTGTGTTCAGTCTACATCCCGGATTCAGTGAATACACTAAATCAGCACTGTGTTCAGTCTACATCCCGGATTCAGTGAATACACTAAATCAGCATTGTGTTCAGTCTGCATCCCGGATTCAGTGAATACACTAAATCAGCACTGTGTTCAGTCTGCATCCCAGATTCAGTGAATACACTAAATCAGCATTGTGTTCAGTCTGCATCCCGGATTCAGTGAATACACTAAATCAGCATTGTGTTCAGTCTGCATCCCAGATTCAGTGAATACACTAAATCAGCATTGTGTTCAGTCTACATCCCGGATTCAGTGTGTACAATAAATCAGCACTGTGTTCAGTCTGCATCCCAGATTCAGTGTGTACACTAAATCAGCACTGTGCTCAGTCGACATCCTCGATCCAGTGTATACACTAAATCAGCACTGTGTTCAGTCTACATCCCGGATTCAGTGTATACACTAAATCAGCACTGTGTTCAGTCTACATCCCGGATTCAGTGAATACACTAAATCAGCATTGTGTTCAGTCTACATCCCGGATTCAGTGAATACACTAAATCAGCATTGTGTTCAGTCTGCATCCCGGATTCAGTGTGTACACTAAATCAGCACTGTGTTCAGTCTACATCCCGGATCCAGTGTATACACTAAATCTGCACTGTGTTCGGTCTACATCCCGGATTCAGTGTATACACTAAATCAGCACTGTGTTCAGTCTACATCCCGGATTCAGTGAATACACTAAATCAGCATTGTGTTCAGTCTGCATCCCGGATTCAGTGTGTACACTAAATCAGCACTGTGTTCAGTCTACATCCCGGATCCAGTGTATACACTAAATCTGCACTGTGTTCGGTCTACATCCCGGATTCAGTGTATACACTAAATCAGCACTGTGTTCAGTCTACATCCCGGATTCAGTGTATACACTATATCAGCACTGTGTTAAGTCTACATCCCGGATTCAGTGTATACACTAAATCAGCATTGTGTTCAGTCTGCATCCCGGATTCAGTGTGTACACTAAATCAGCACTGTGTTCAGTCTACATCCCGGATCCAGTGTATACACTAAATCTGCACTGTGTTCGGTCTACATCCCGGATTCAGTGTATACACTAAATCAGCACTGTGCTCAGTCTACATCCTGGATTCAGTGTGTACACTAAATCAGCACTGTGCTCAGTCGACATCCTCGATCCAGTGTGTACACTAAATCAGCACTGTGTTCAGTCTACATCCCGGATTCAGTGTATACACTATATCAGCACTGTGTTAAGTCTACATCCCGGATTCAGTGTATAAGCTAAATCAGCACTGTGTTCAGTCTACATCCGGGATTCAGTGAATACACTAAATCAGCACTGTGTTCAGTCTGCATCCCAGATTCAGTGTATACACTAAATCAGCATTGTGTTCGGTCTACATCCCGGATTCAGTGAATACACTAAATCAGCACTGTGTTCAGTCTACATCCCGGATTCAGTGTATACACTATATCAGCACTGTGTTAAGTCTACATCCCGGATTCAGTGTATAAGCTAAATCAGCACTGTGTTCAGTCTACATCCCGGATTCAGTGTATAAGCTAAATCAGCACTGTGTTCAGTCTACATCCCGGATCCAGTGTATACACTAAATCAGCACTGTGTTCAGTCTGCATCCCAGATTCAGTGTATACACTAAATCAGCACTGTGTTCAGTCTACATCCCGGATTCAGTGTATACACTAAATCAGCACTGTGTTCAGTCTACATCCCGGATTCAGTGAATACACTAAATCAGCACTGTGTTCAGTCTACATCCCGGATCCAGTGTATACACTAAATCAGCACTGTGTTCAGTCTGCATCCCAGATTCAGTGTATACACTAAATCAGCACTGTGCTCAGTCTACATCCTGGATTCAGTGTATATGCTAAATCAGCACTGTTTTCAGTCTGCATCCTGGAATCAGTGTATAAGCTAAATCTGCACTGTGTTCAGTCTGCATCCCAGATTCAGTGTCTACACTAAATCTGCACTGTGTTCAGTCTACATCCTGAATCCAGTGTATACACTAAATCAGCATTGTGTTCAGTCTACATCCCGGATTCAGTGAATACACTAAATCAGCACTGTGTTCAGTCTGCATCCCAGATTCAGTGTATACACTAAATCAGCACTGTGTTCAGTCTACATCCCGGATCCAGTGTATACACTAAATCAGCATTGTGTTCAGTCTACATCCCGGATTCAGTGTATACACTAAATCAGCACTGTGTTCAGTCTACATCCCGGATTCAGAGCATACATTAAATCTGCACTGTGTTCAGTCTGCATCCCGGATTCAGTGAATACACTAAATCAGCATTGTGTTCAGTCTGCATCCCGGACTCAGTGAATACACTAAATCAGCACTGTGTTCAGTCTACATCCCGGATTCAGAGCATACATTAAATCTGCACTGTGTTCAGTCTACATCCCGGATTCAGTGTATACACTAAATCAGCATTGTGTTCAGTCTGCATCCCGGATTCAGTGAATACACTAAATCAGCACTGTGTTCAGTCTACATCCCGGATTCAGTGAATACACTAAATCAGCACTGTGTTCAGTCTACATCCCGGATTCAGAGCATACATTAAATCTGCACTGTGTTCAGTCTACATCCCGGATTCAGTGAATACACTAAATCAGCATTGTGTTCAGTCTGCATCCCGGATTCAGTGAATACACTAAATCAGCACTGTGTTCAGTCTGCATCCCAGATTCAGTGAATACACTAAATCAGCATTGTGTTCAGTCTGCATCCCGGATTCAGTGAATACACTAAATCAGCATTGTGTTCAGTCTGCATCCCAGATTCAGTGAATACACTAAATCAGCATTGTGTTCAGTCTGCATCCCAGATTCAGTGAATACACTAAATCTGCATTGTGTTCAGTCTGCATCCCGGACTCAGTGCATCTCTGGATTTTGTAAGAGGTTAGATGTGTGTATGTTAATGTCACAGGAAAAGGCTATTTGGCCCAGCACTCCTTACTAGTGTTTTTCAATCTAATTATTTTAGATAGATAGATAGATAGATACTTTATTCATCCCCATGGGGAAATTCAACTTTTTTCCAATGTCCCATACACTTGTTGTAGCAAAACTAATTACATACAATACTTAACTCAGTGAAAAAAAAATATGATATGCATCTAAATCACCATCTCAAAAAGCATTAATAATAGCTTTAAAAAGTTCTTAAGTCCTGGCGGTAGAATTGTAAAGCCTAATGGCATTGGGGAGTATTGACCTCTTCATCCTGTCTGAGGAGCATTGCATCGATAGTAACCTGTCGCTGAAACTGCTTCTCTGTCTCTGGATGGTGCTATGTAGAGGATGTTCAGAGTTATCCATAATTGACCGTAGCCTACTCAGCGCCCTTCGCTCAGCTACCGATGTTAAACTCTCCAGTACTTTGCCCACGACAGAGCCCACCTTCCTTACCAGCTTATTAAGACGTGAGGCGTCCCTCTTCTTAATGCTTCCTCCCCAACACGCCACCACAAAGAAGAGGGCGCTCTCCACAACTGACCTATAGAACATCTTCAGCATCTCACTACATACATTGAATGACGCCAACCTTCTTAGGAAGTACATTCGACTCTGTGCCTTCCTGCACAAGGCATCTGTGTTGGCAGTCCAGTCTAGCTTCTCATCTAACTGTACTCCCAGATACTTGTAGGTCTTAACCTGTTCCACACATTCTCCATTAATGATCATTGGCTCCATATGAGGCCTAGATCCTCATATGATTTTATTCCCATTCCTCTGCATCTCTATTGCAATTGAGTGCTGAATCGTTTTGTTTTGTGTCTTTGTAGTTAGATAATGACCAAGAAATAATGCTTCTACTTTGTGCAGAATTAATCAGCACCTGACAGCAGCTGAGCCACGTGGTCAGAGGGTCATCAGGCACCTCAGCTTAACTTGTCCATATCAACCAAGGTCCCTAAGCTGAGGTAGTCCCATCTGCTTGTGTCTGGCTACTATCCTTCTAAACTTTTCCAATTGAGACATTATTTTAAATGTTGTTATTGTAACCATCTGTTCTGGTAGCTTGTTCCATCACCCTCAGGTCCCTTTAAATATTGTACCTCTCACTTTGAATCCATAGCTTCTAGTTTTGGACTCCCCTGCCTTGGGTAAAACTGTGACTACTCACCTTATCTATGCCCCTCAAAAAATCATAGAAAACCTACAACACAGTACAGGTACTTTGGTCCACAAAGCTGTGCCAAACATGTCCTTACCTTAGAAATTACCTAGGGTTACCCATAGCCCTCTATTTTTCTAAGCTCCATGTACCTATACAAGAGTCATAGAAACAGAGAAAAGACCCTATCATATCCACCTCCAGCCCACTCCATGCACTCACCACTCTCTGCGTAAAAAACACTTCCTGACACCTCCTCTGTACCTACTTCCAAGCACCTTAAAATTGTGCCCTCTCGGGCTAGCCATTTCAACCCTGGGAAAAAGCCTCTGACTATCCACACAATCAATGCCTCTCATCATCTTATACACGTCTATCAGGTCACCTCTCATCCTCCTTCACTTCAAGGAGAAAAGGCCGAGTTCACTCAACCTGTTTTCATAGGGCATGCTCCCCAATCCAGACAACATCCTTTATATCTCCTCTGCACCCTTTCTATGGTTTCCACATCCTTCCTGCAGCTAGGCGACCAGAACTGAGCACAGCACTCCAAGTGGGGTCTGACCAGGGTCCTATACAGCTGCAACATTACCTCTCGGCTCCTAAACTCAAATCCACGATTGATGAAGGCCAATACACTGTACGCCTTCTTAACTACAGAGTCGGCCTGCACAGCTGCTTTGAGCGTCCTATGGACTCAGACCCCAAGATCCCTCTGATCCGCCACACTGCCAAGCGTCACACCATTAATACTATATTCTGCCATCATATTTGACCTACCAAAATGAACCACTTCACACTTCCCGGGCTCCTGACAAAGGGTCTCGGCCTGAAACGTCGACAGTGCTTCTCCCTATAGATGCTGCCTGGCCTGCTGTGTTCCACCAGCATTTTGTGTGTGTTGTTTGAACTTCCAGCATCTGCAGATTTCCTCATGTTTGCACTTCACTCTTATCTGGGTTGAACTCCACCTGCCACTTCTCAGCCCAATTTTGCATCCTATCAATGTCCCGTTGTAAACTCTGACAGCCCTCCACACTATCCACATCACCCCCAACCTTTGTGACATTAACAAATTTACTAACCCATCCCTCCACTTCCTCATCCAGGTCACTTATATAAAACACAAAGAGTAGGGGTCCCAGAACAGATCCCTGAGGCACACTACTGGCCAACAACCTCCATGCAGAATATGACCCATCTACAACCACTCTTTGCCTTCTTGTGGGCAAGCCAGTTCTGGATCCACAAAGCAATGTCCCCTTGGATCCCATGCCTCCTTACTTTCTCAATAAGCTTTTCATGGGGTACTTTATCAAATGCCTTGCTGAAATCCATATACACTACATCTACTGCTCTACATTAGTCAATGTGTTTAGTCAAATCCTCAAAAAATTCAATCAGGCTCGTAAGACATGACCTGCCTTTCACAAAGCCATGCTGACTATTCCTAATCATATTACGCCTCTCCAAATGTTCAGAAATCCTGCCTCTCAGGATCTTCTCCGTCAACTTACCAACCACTGAAGTAAGACTTACTGGTCTATAATTTCTTGGGCTATCTCTACTCCCTTTCTTGAATAAGGGAACAACATCTGCAACCCTCCAATCCTCCAGAACCTCTCCGGTCCCCATTGATGATGCAAAGATCATCGCCAGAGGCTCAGCAGTCTCCTCCCTTGCCTCCCACAGTAGCCTGAGGTACATCCCGTCTGGTGACTTATCCAACTTGATGCTTTCCAAAAGCTCCAGCACATCCTCTTTCTTAATAACTACATGCTCAAGCTTTTCAGTCCACTGTAAGCCATCCCTACAGTCGCCAAGATCCTTTTCCGTAGTGAATACTGAAGCAAAGTATTCATTAAGTACCTCTGCTATCTCCTCCGGTTCCATACACACTTTTCCACTGTCACACTTGGTTGGTCCTATTCTCTCACGTCCTATCCTCTTGCTCTTCACATACTTGTAGAATGCCTTGGGGTTTTCCTTAATCCTGCTCACCAAGGCCTTCTCATGGCCCCTTCTGGTTCTCCTAATTTCATTCTTAAACTCCTTTCTGCTAATCTTATAATCTTCTAGATCTCTAACATTGCCTATTTTTTTTTACCCTTTTGTAAGCTTTTCTTTTCTTCTTGACTAAATTTTCAACAGCCTTTGTACACCACGGTTCCTGTACCCTATCATCCTATCCCTATCTCGTTGGAATGTACCTATGCAGAACTCTATACAAATATCCCGTGAACATTTGCCACATTTCCTCTATACATTTCCCTGAGAACATCTGTTCCTAATTTATGCTTCCAAGTTCCTGCCTGACAGCCTCATATTTCCCCTTACTCCAATTAAACGCTTTTCTAATTTGTCTGTTCTTATCCCTCTCCAATGCTGTGGTAAAGAAGATAGAATTGTGATCACTATCTCCAAAATGCTCTCCCACTGAGAAACCTGACACCTGACCAGGTTCATTTTCCAATACCAGATCAAGTACAGTCTCTCCTCTTGTAGGCTAATCTACATACTTTGTCAAGAAACCTTCCTGGACACAACTAACAAACCCCACCCCATCTAAACCCCTTGCTCTAGGGGGATGCCAATCAATACTTGGGAAATTAAAATCTCCCACCACAACAACCCTATTATAATTGCACCATTCCAGAATCTGTCTCCCTATCTGCTCCTCGATATTCCTGTTACTATTGTTTGGCTATAAAAAAACACCCAGTGGAGTTATTGACCCCTTCCTGATTCTAACTTCCACCCATAGAGACTCAGTAGACAATCCCTCCATGACTCCCTCCTTTTCTGTAGCCGTGACACTATCTCTGATCAACAGTGCCACGTCCCCACCTCTTTTGCCTCATTCCCTGTCCTTTCTGAAACATTTAAAGCCTGGCATTCGAAGTAACCATTCCTGCCCCTGAGCCATCCAAGTCTCTGTAATGGCCAAAACATCACAGCTCCAAGTACTGATCTACACTCTAAGCTCCTCCGCTTTATTCATAATACACATCTCAAACCATCAGTCTAAGTGTATCCCTTCTTTAGCACCTGCCTATCCTCCCTCGCACTGTCTCCAAGCTTTCTCTATTCGTGAGCCAACTGCCTCTTCCTCCGTCTCTTCAGTTGATGATTTTATATATCTTGTTGAAGTCAACCCTCGGCCTCTCCTCCCCTTCAGGGATAACTGTACCAGTCTCTCCAATGCTGACATGTCCCTGTGAGGTTTTTTTTCTGCATCTCTCCAGTTTAATAGTGCCCTTTCTGTATGCAGTATTCTTTGCAGTGACCTCAGCCTCTGTACGAGTCACCAGTGTGATACACACCTTCGCTGTAAAATGGCTCGGTGCTTGCACTTTTAAAACAACTGAATGGGTCCACGCCTGTTAAAATGCAGCCATGCCTCCTCCCATCTTCCACCAAGTCAGGATGCTCTCACATCCTTCCTACATTTATTTGGTAGCGTGTGGCTCTGAAACATCTTTTACTTGTGATAAGTAACATGCAAGCTAAAAGAAGATCTTTGAAATTTGGGAGGTTGTGTGTGATCATGCACTGAGTATCTGTTGTAGATTTCTTCTTGGTTCAGATGAAAGATGCTAAGGCAGATGGCAGAGAACAACTGTTACCCTTTCTAAGATTACCCAGTGTCATCAGACAAGCACATTTCAAGCACATTACAGAAATAATATCCCTTGGGTTGAGTAGCTTGTGTCACTGTATCTGAAATTATACAAGTAGTTACTGACTGGCTAAAGTTTGCGTTTTCCTATGCTGCGTTAGCTGAGCGTTTTGATCCCCTGCTCCCTCATTCTCGTTACTGACATTCCCATTCACAGAACTACATCGTGCATACAAACAGTACGAAGTGGCTGGTCAGAGCGGAGGATACGTCTATTCTTAGAGAACGTTGTCTATTTCCATATGAAACTCTCTCCTGATGTCAATTACTACCCACAAGCATCTGGCACTGGAACAGTTACAAATCTGCTATTGGCCTTTTAATTATTAGATATTATTTTAAAATATTCTTCACTTTCTGAAACAAATCTTTCCCCATTTTCTCCTGAATAAATTCACTGATTTCACATCAAGCCTGAGCCTTTGTGCATGGTTTCATAGCTCTTCAGTTTAAATGACTGAGGAGGTAACCAGAGAGCCCCAGATCCCTTCATTTGCACGTTTGCCAACCTGACGTACTAAATACTTAAAAATTCATAAAATATGGAAGGGTAGTTCAGATTCAGGGAGACAAGTGCCATAGCGTGGACCATCTCAGTAACACTGTGACTGATGAAAGAAAAACATACATGCAGATTTCTGTTTCTGTTGTGTCCTTTTCAAACCATCCCACTTTTTAGCCAGTGATATGTTATAGGGAACAGCGCTGGGTTTCTGCATGTCAAGCTCCCACACAGCATACTACCACAATGTCGATTAGCTGATAATTCCAGAGCAGGGCTCTTGCTTCAACTGCAAAACTGTCACTTTCACAGAGATACAGTGAGAAACTTTTGTTTGTCTGCTATTCTGACACAACTACATCGAGGCAGTGCGAAAGGAAAAACGAAAATGGAATGCAGAATATAGCATTATGAGAGAAAATGCAAAGCAGGTAGACAAAGTGCAAAGGACCACAGCAAGGTAGATAGATCAAGAATTCATCTTTACCGTATAAGAGGTCCATTCGAGGTTCTGATAGCCCTAGGGTGGAAGCTGTCCTGGTGGTACGTGTTCTCAAGCTTCTGCACCTTCTTTGATTATGTTGGCTGCATTTCTGAGGCAGCGAAAGGTGTATACAGAGACCATCGAAGTGAGGCTGGATTTCATGCTGGATCATGTAAGGTGGTTTTAGAGAGTAACTGAAAGGAAACAGGGAGGTCTTGTGAAGAAATCCAGAGTTAAGGGCTTTGGCAAATGAAGACCTGACTGCAAATAGCCAGGTGATTAACTGCAGGAAGTCAGGACACCAAGATTGTAGCAATCATGGAGAGTTGAAGGACTGCAGGAGACCATGGGAGATCTGGAGTGTTTTTTAAAACAAACATCAGTAATTTAAAATGTTGTCAAGACTATTTGCTACCTCAGCCGTGATCAGTTGACTCTATAGTCATCCAGCAGGGAGTTCCTGTGGTGTTTAAAAACATTTCCTTAAAATTATGGTGTGTTTTAGAGGCTTCAAGAGACAGATTTCAGATAACAATAATGCAGTAATTGAACATAATCATATAATCGTTTACAGCTGCAAACTTTTTTCATGTGCCACACAGGAGGCTGCTTTAATATTGTTAAACTATATTCCGAATAAACCATTGTATAAGGATTTTATGCCTGCATACTTTTACTTAACATTCTTTATTCATCCTCATTTCTGTTCCATTCCAGTTGCAGCTGCTTTCAGTTCGATGACACAATTGCCTATTCAGCCTCTGAAATTATTTTAAAGATAGTTTCTGTCTAGTGGAGCAGCATAGTTCAGTCAGTGTTTCTGTAGTAATGCCTTGGCTTTCCACAGCAGTTTTTATAACATCACGATGTCCCAAACCATTTTACAGCCAGCAGAAGATATTTTGACTTCAGAATTTTAAACAGAAACTGAAAAGGGTGAATACAGGTGTCATATTTGAATGCACACGGTATATGGAATAAGGCAGCACATTTACAGACTTGGCAGTGCGATGTTGTGGGCATCACTGAATCATGGCAGAATGAAGTTTAATGTCCAAGGATAGAGGTGACGTAGGATTGGAAAGTGTAGAACCGTTGTGGATAGACCTAAGGAACTGCAAAGGTAAAAAGACCCTGATGGGAGTTATAAACAGACCCCAAATAGTAGTAAAGATGTGGTCTACAAATTACAATGTGAGATAGAAAACGCACGTCAAGATAGTCAAGGGGTATTTCCATATGCAGGTAGATTGGGAAAATCAGGTTGAGGCCAAGAGGGTGGATTTCTAGGAAGCCTACAAGATGGGTTTTTAGAGCCACTCGTGGTTGAGCCAATTAGTCAATCAGCTTTTCCAGATTTTGTGTTGTGCAATGAGCTGGAATTTATTAGAGAGCTTAAGGTAAAGGGATCCTTGGGGGATGAGTGATCACAATATGATAGAATGCATCCTGCAATTTGAGAAGGAGAAGCTAAAGTCATAAGTATCAGTATTACAGTTAAAGAAAGGGAATTACAGAGGCATGAGAGTGGAGTAGGCCAGAATTGATTGGAAAGGAACACTAGTATGGATGATGGCAGAGCAGCAGTGGCTGAAATTTCAGGGAGCTATTTGTAAGGCACAGGACATATACATCTCAATGAGGTAGAAGGAAAGATGACACATCCATGGCTGACAAGAGGAGTCAAAGGCAATATAAAAGCCAAGAGAGGGCATATTATAGAGCAAAAATTAGTGGGAATTTGAAAGTTTTCAAAAATCAACAGAAGGCAACTAAAAATGTCATAAAGAAGGAAAAATGGAATATGAAGACAAGTTAACCAGTAATATTATTGAGGATTCCAAAATGTTCTGCAGATATTAAAAGTGTAAAAGAGAGGTGAGAGTAGCTATTGGACCACTGGAAAATGATGCTGGAGAGGTAGTAATGGGGAACAAGGAAATGGCGGGTAAACTGAATAAGTATTTTGCATCAGTCTTCACTGTGGAAGACACCAGCTGTATGCCAGAAGTTCAAGAGTGTCAGGGGTCAGATGTGTGTGAGGTTGCCATTACAAGGGAGATGATCTGAAAAGTCTGAAGGTAGATGAGTCACCTGGACAGATGGTGTACACTCCAGAGTTCAAAAGAAGGGACTGAAGAGATTGTGGAGGCATTAGTAATGATCTTTCAAGAATCAATTGATTCTTGCATGGTTGAGGGGAATGGAAAATTGCAAATGTCACTTCACTCTTCAAGAAAGGAGAGAGACAGAAGAAAGAAAATTATAGTCCAGTTAGTCCGACCTCAGGAGCTGGGAAGATATTGGGGTCAATTGTTAAGGATGTAATTTCAGGGTATATGGAGGCACATGATTAAATAGAACAAAGTCAGCTTGGTTTCCTCAAGGGAAAAACTTGCCTGACAAAGCTGTTGGAATTCTTTGAAGAAATAACAAACAGGATAAACAAAGGAGAATAGGTAGATGTTGTGTACTTGGATCTTCAGAAGGCCTTTGACAAGGTGCCACACATAAAGCTGCTTAAAAAGTTAAGAGCCCATGGTATTACAGAAAAGATACTAGCGTGGATAGAGTATTGGCTGATTGGCAAGAGGCAATAAGTGGGAATAACTGGAGCCTTTTTTGGATGGCTGCCAGTGTCTAGTGGTGTTCCACAGGGGCCTGTGTTGGGCCTGATTCTTTTTACATTATATGTCAAGGATTTGTATGATAGAATTTATGGCTTTGTGGCCAAGTTTTCAGAGTGGAGGGGCAGGCCGTTTTGAGGAAGCACAGAGTCTACAGAAAGAGAGTGGGCAAATAAATGGTAGATGGAATACAGTGTTGAGAAGCCATGCAATTTGGCAGAAGAAATAAAAGCACAGACTATTTTCTTAATGGAGAGACAATTCAAAAACCTGAGGTGTAAAGGGACTTTGGAGTCCTCAAGCAGGATTTCTCAAAGGTTAATTTGCAGGTTGAGTCAGTGGTGAGGAAGGCAAATGCTAGCATTCATTTCAAGAGAACTAGAATATAAAAGCAAGGATGTAATATTGAGGCTTTATAAAGCACTGGTGAGGCCTCACAGAGTATTCTGAGCAGTTTTGATTCAAGATTCAAAAACTTTATTGTCATTCCAACTACACATCAGCTCTGCAGGGCAGAATGAGACAGCATTTCCCAGGGGCAAGTGCAATCGTAACAACAAACGCAACAATAAATAGTAACATACAACAGCCACATGTCAGTTAAAATCAAGTTATAAGTGTCCAGTGCAAGTTAAAAGTGTCCAAAGCAGAGTCAGGTAGAGCAGTCTGACTGCCTGTGGGAGGAAGCTGTTTAGTAGCCTTGTGGTTTTAGTTTTGATGCTCCTGTAACATTTACCTGATGGCAGAAGAACAAACAGTTCATGGAGAGGGTGTGAGGGGTCTTTAATGATGTACCATGTCTTCTGGAGGCATCGACTCTGAAAGAGGTCTTGGACAGAAGGTAGGGAGACCCCAATAACCTTCTCTGCTCCCCTAACCACCCTCTGCAAGGCTTTTTTGTCAGCAGCACTGCAGCTGGAGTACCAGGTTCTGATGCAAAAGGTCAGCACACTCTCAACTACTCCTCTGTAGAATGTAGTTAAGATGTTAGTGGGGAGTGATGCTTGTTTAAGCTTCCTCAAAAAGTGCAATCTCTGCTGGGCTCGTTTCACAATCCCAGTGGTGTTCCTGGACCAGGTGAGATTGTCCGAGATCTGCACCCCAAGGAACTTGATGTTTTCCACTCTCTCCACTGTGGAGCCGCTGATGCTGAGGGGTGTGTGCTCAGGCTGAGACCGTCTGAAATCGACAATATCCTCCTTGGTTTTGGTGACATTAAGCATCAAGTTGTTGTCACTGCACCAGCTCTCTAGGTGTTTGACCTCCTCCCTGTACATTGTTTCATCACTTTTGCTGATGAGCCCCACCACTGTGGTATCATCAGCAAATTTAATGATCAGGTTCCCCTTGAATCTGGCTGCACAGTCATGTGTTAGCAGTGTAAACAGCAATGGGCTAAACACACAGCCTTGTGGGGATCCAGTGCTCAGTGTGATGGAGTCAGAAATGTTCCTGCCAACACAGACTGACTGTGATCTCTCTGTCAAGAAATCCAGAATCCAGCGACACATGGCAGTGTTAAGGCCAAGCAGTGACAGTTTCTCCACTAGTCTCTGCGGGATGATGGTATTGAACCTGAACTGAAATCAATGTACATTGTACAATGTACATGAGCCCTTTATCTAAGAAAAGATGTGCTGATATTGGAGAGAGGACAAAGGAGGTTCACAAAAATGATTCCATGAACGGCATGTCATCTGAGGAGTATTTGATGGCTCTGGGCCTGTCCTCACTGGAATTCAGAAGAATGAGCAGTGACCTCAATGAAACCTATCAAAGGCCTCGATAGGATGGATGAGAAGAGGATGTTTCCTATAGTGGCGGAGTCTAAGACAAAAAGCACAACCTCAGAATAGAGGGATGACCTATTAGAACGGAGATGAAGAGGAATTTCTTTAGCCAGGGAGTGTTGAATCTGTTGAATTCATTGCCGCAGATGGCTGTGGAGGCCAAGTCGTTGGGTATATTTAAGGCAGAGGTTAATAAATTTTTGATTGGTCAGGGCATGAAGGGATACAGGGAGAAGGCAAGAAATTGGGTCTGAGACAGAAAATCGGTCAGCCATAATGAAATGGCAGAGCAGAACTGATGCATCAAATGGGCTAATTCTTCTCCTATGTCTTTTGGTCTTATTATTTCAAGCATGTAGAACATATGACAGCAGAATGAGTGCCTCTATTGACAATATTGGGAGACGTTAAGCATTTAATGAATGTATAATTTCTTTAGAGAAGTGGTGTGAATTGCATTAACACAATTTTCAGCACCACATGGTTCCCTTACTTCCTTAGAATGCAAGGAGGTTCGGCTTGTCATTGAACATTGAATCATTTTCAGTGAGGCAGTTAAATGCACAGGAGCATAAGAGGCTACAGAGCAGAATGTACTTGCTCCAATGCATCACAAACACAACCCTAGAACCTACAGGAGGTGTTGCCTCAGAACAACATCCACCATCAAAGATGCCCACTGTCGGAGCATGCCATCATCTCACCGCTACCACTGGGCACAAGGTACAGAAGTCTCACACAACCAGGTACAAGAACAGCTACTTCCCTTCAACTACTTTTTTCTTGAACTGATCAGCAAAACCTCAATCACTAAAGTTAAGCAACAGCATGACCACTTTGCACTAAAACAGGCAATGTTCATTTTGCTTCTGTGTTTTCTTGAAAAAGTTATTATAATACATGTTTTTCTTGTGAGTGTTGAATCTTTAATTCTCTGTGCATGTGATGCTGCTGCAAATAAGTTTTCCATTGTACCTGTGCAGACATGTACCTGTGCTTATGACAGTATGTCAAAAATTCTAAATTATTTTTCTTTGGAATGGATGCAAATACAAACCCTTACACACATTCACCAGAGCAGACTATTAATTCTAAACAGCCTTTTATGGTATTAGTATAAATTGGCAACTACTGAATTTCCAACAGTTGCTACATTTCCAAAGTCCATCAGTGATTGCAGGAGTCTGTAGGAGAGCAGTTCTTCAACACCACTATAAAAATGCCACTCTTCCTGTCTGCCTTCATCATGCACAAAAACCAGTATCTTTTTCATTTTTTTCCTTTAACCTTTTTTAGTGTAATCTTAACTGTTCTATTTTCTGTGTTTATATTCTACCGTCTTTCTGAAAAGAAGCCTGGCTCTTGCTCTCAACCCTAGATGTCAGTGGCTAAACTTACAAATTTCAGATTCCTGCTGTTTGGCCTCTGTGCCTCTCAAGGAGTTTTGTTTACCAAATGTTATAATGGCCCTTCGCATTAGATCTGGAGTAGATGAATCACTTTGCTTCAGAATGGAGAGCCATAAGCACAAAGAATCTATTAAGAAGCAGTGTATCATACACCGCAAAACATCAAAAGGAGATGATGACCATTTAGCTAGTCCTCAAGACTATGAATCCTGGAAAACATTACTTGAAGCGGCCAAAGTGAGAAACTATGCCCCTATTTTAGACGTTGCTGAAAAACTTGGAGAAAAAGAAGTCCCAAGAATCTACTATCACTGAAAATGCCGAAGCCTCTTCACCGTGAAGAGAGACTTAGAGACTCTGAAAAGGAAAGCCAAGGAAACTATTACTGAAGAAGCCGGTGAGAATACTTGGACATCAAAAAGGCCAAGTAGGAGATCTTCATCAGAAGCAAAGGTGTATGATCAATTTGCATTTCTTGTAATAAGGTGAAATTTTTGAAGGGCTCCAAGTCATGTGAAAAGCTTACACAAGCTGTACAACTCAGAGCTGACCAAACACTACAGGAATGTACATGGAGCTTAGTAAAATAGAGGGCTGTAGGTAAGCCTAGTAATTTCTAACGTAGGGACATGTTCGGCACAACCTTGTGGGCCGAAGGGCCTGTATTGTGCTGTAGGTTTTCTATGTTATGAATGTGCAACCCAAAAGGAAGATGAAAAGATTCTAGTAGTAACAAGCAGAGACATAGTTGCTGCAGAGGCCCACTATCATGTTTCATGCTATAAGGATTATACCAGAATCAAGAAAAAGGAACCGGAGTACAAAGAGAATGATGATGAAACAGATGGTGATGAACTGTATAAAAGGATTGAAAGGGAAGACCTTTTCAAGTACTGTTTATCAGAACTGATATCATACCCAACAAGATGATTGTACAAGTCACTTCTTTGGTCACAAAACTTGAATCTTCCATGCTATCTGGTGAAGTTACACTCCTGCAAGATTCTACAAGGAAGCACACTCATAGGAAACTGGAATCTGAGCTGGGCAATTCAGTAGATATATTTCCAGATGACAAAGGAAAATTGTTAATAGTTCCTGAAATTGTATCATTAAGGGACGTTGTCTTAGAAAATTAAACTCTACAGAGGGAACTCAAAGTTTGGAGGGCCAAGGTAACCAATTTCAACAAGATCATAGATCAGACTTCATCACATATCAGGCCCTGTCCACACCAGGATTGCTGGGAAAGACAAATAAAGCTGCTTTAGCCACAACCTTGCAGAAAAATGTAGCAGTAGAAGAGCAACTCCCAGGAAACTCTGCTACAGTGGTTAATGGAATGAACTTGGTCCAAAGAGTGATAGGTGATCAAGTTACTTTCAGGGATGTTGCCACAACAATTCTGGGTATAGCTCTGAGGGAAGGCAGTCAGAGTAGCAGAATAGATGTTGTGTTCGACACATACAAGGAGAACTCTATCAAGAATAGTGAAAGATCTCTACGGGGTGAAGAGACTGGTCATGAGTTGCAAGGTAACACAGGCACACAGATGGTGAGGCAGCGGAGGAGCTTCCTGACCAAAGTCAGTAACAAAAATAGTCTCATTAGCTTCATAGTCCATGAATGGAGGAAGGCGGAGTACAGAGCAAAGCTACAGGAGAAGATTCTGTATGCAACTGTAGTGATCTGCCCAGAAGACACAGATGTCTTTATCGTGTCTTTAGCATTTTGTGACAAGATTGAGGCTCCATTGTTCCAGAAGTGTGGCACTAGAACCTGTACAAGGCTTGTAGACATCACTGTTGGCATAGAGGTTTGTAGGGATCTCATCGGGTTGCACGCATAGACAGGATGTGACACTGTAAGCACTTTTGCAGGCAAAGGGAAGACAAGTGCCCTAAAACTTCTGACCAGCAACAGGGAAACTCAGGACACATTCTTAGAGTTGGGTCAGGAATGGGACCTCTCCCCAGAACTGATGGACAAACTGGAAGCATTTACATGTCTCCTGTTTGCCCCAAAAGCATCGACCACCAAGGTCAATGAGTTCAGGTATCACCTTTTCTGTGCCAAAAAAGGTGAAATCAAAAGTCATCAACTCCCACCACGCAAGGACTGCTTAACAAAACATGCACAGCGAGCCAACTACCAGGCTGGTATATGGTGAAGGACCCACAAGTGCCAAGCCCTGTTGGCAGAGGATGGAAGATGGAGAGAGAAGAGGAAGCTGAACAGTTGGTGGTGCACTGGATGGAAGGCCAGCCAGCACCCGATGCCGTCCTGGATCTACTGGTCTGTAACTGTCCAAAAAATGTTCACTCCCACGATGTATGTGTGTTGCAAATGGCCTCAGGTGTACTGACACATGTAGACTGGCAGACTGTGAGAACCAGGCATCTACCTCAGAGAGTGTGGAAAGTTCAGTTGAAGATGTGGAAAACTTGGAAAATTATTATAATTATTAATAGGTTATGAAAGTATGGAAAGCAGTCTTTGATGGTCATGTGGAACCCCACATTTGAATTATTGTACTGTAATTCTAAATGCTATGATAAAAGCTTAAGATTGTTTTGATTTGATGCAACAATATGGAAAATATCATGACATTGATAAAACTCCAGAAATGCCTCCAAATGAGGATTTTTTTTACCTTTTAGGGGGTGGGGTAACATTTTCTGCAGTACTGATGATAATACAGAATATATACAAAAAGTGATTACTTATTTGAAGTAATAAAGCTACCACTGGTGCAATGCTATCACATATTTTCTAACTCCAGAGATGTATACCTTGCCAAAAATCACTATGAGCATTATTCCCCTCAGATGGTACCGACCAACCCTACCAGCTCACGGACTAAGTGATAGATGTTACCCTCTTATTGCAGTGTGTCTGAGAATGGCGAGGACTGGTTAATCCATTCTGTACTTTACAATATTTAATATTAATACACTTTAGTTTATTTATGTGTGATTCACCTGTAGATTTTATCCTTAAGTTATCATGTGTTATGTGCCTTACACCCTAGTTCGAAGAATCATTGTCTTCTGTGGACATCCAGGTGTTTTTGGCAAACCTGAAACATGCAGCAATTTTTTTTGGTGGTTTCCTCCGTGGTGTCCTTCTATGAACACCATTCTTGTTCAATGTTTTTCTTAGAGGACACACAAACAGACTCTTTAGCAAATTCTAGAGATTTCTGCAGGTACTTTGCTGTTACCCTTGGGTTCCTTTTCACCTCCTTCAGCATTGCACGTTGGGCTCTAAGTGTGATCTTTGCAGGACACCCACTCCCAAGGAGAGTAGCAACAGTACTGAGTTTCCTCCATGTGGAGACAATTTCTCTTGCTGTGGACTGATGAACACTCAGATCTTTAAAAATGCTTTTGTAGCCTTTTCCAGCTTCATGCAATCTCTACAATTCTTCTTCTAATGTTCTCTTAAAGTTGTTTTGATCGAGACATGGTGCACATAAACAGATCACAAACAGAGCAGGCTGATTTTGTGTGCTTTTTTTTTATAGGGCAGGGCACCTCTACAATCCACATCTCATTAATTGGAACACCTGATTTTTAGTAGCTTTTCTAGAAGGCATTACCCCAGAGGCTCGCCCACTTTTTCCAACAAATACATGTAATGTTGGATCATTTTTCTCAATAAAGGAAGCATAATGTTTTTGTGTTATTTATTTAATTAGGTTCTCTTTATCTAGTTTTAGGACGCGTTAAGATTTGATCACATTTTAGGTCATATTTATGCAGAAATAGAGAATTCCACATGGTTCATGAACTTGCCAGCACCACTGCATATTTAAGTTAGAGAGTGATTAGTTCTTGGATTGTTAAGGGAGGGGGTGGTTTAAGAGCTACAGAAGAACTGGAGATTTAAAAAAAACCCAGCCCTGATTGAATGGCAGAGGGATTCAGTGAGCTGAATGGCCTAATTCTGTTTCTGTATCTTGTGGTCTACCAGTCTTCCAACTTATGTCCTTGGGAGATAGGAGGAAACAACAGCACCCAGCTATAGGAAGAACATGTGAAGTCTACACAGAAGGTACAAGTTCAGGAATTACCCTGGACCACTGAGGGACTGAGGTGATAGCATAGCAAGTAGAGCCAATGTGCCCCAGTTGAAAGACTGGTAGGTAGAACGGATGGCCAGAGCATTAGGTCAGTTAGCCTGGTGTCAACATTTCCAGGAAGGACACATGGAAAATAATACTATGACAATAATACCAGAGCAATTTCAACATAAATCTAGAAAATGAATTAATGCTATGTTAAAAGAATCTTTAAACTAAGCTAGCTGACATTATACATTTCTGGAGAGAAATTTATTATCTATGCCCATCATATTTGTATTCTTTAATCAGAATCTTCTTTTGCTCCATGGAAAACAAACCAAGCTGCAGGGTTCTGCACTGGGACCCTGCTGTTTATGATGTATACAAATAACTGGGGTGAAAATGTAGATGGGTGGCTTAGTAAGTTTGCAGATGATACAAAGATTGGTTGTGTTGTGGATAGCAGGGAAGACTGGCAAATAGTACAACAGGATATAGGTCAATTGCAGATATGGGTGAAGAACTTGCAGGTGGAGTTTAACCCGGCCAAATGTGAAGTGTTGCACCTTGGTAGGTCAAATACAAAGAGACAGCACACTGTTAAGTGCAAGATTCTTAAATGCTGACGAGCAGAGGGATCTTAGGTTTCAAGTTCACAGCTCACTGAAAGTGGCTGCACAGATTGATAGGCTGATTAAGACAGCATATGGCGTACTTGCCTTTTTTAGTCAAGGCATTGAGTTCAAAGGTCAGGAAATTATGCTGCAGCTTTATAAAACTCTAGTTAGGCCACATCTGGAGTACAGTACTGCAACAGTTCTGGTTGCCCCATAGGGAGAATGTCCAGGCCTGGAGAGAGCACAGAAGATGTTCACCAGGATGCTGCCTGGATTAGAGGGCATATGCTATCACAAGAGTTAGGACAAACAAGATGTTACTCTGGTGTGACAGAGAATGAGGGAAGACCTGATGAGAGGTTTGTAAGATTGATAGGCACAGATAGAATAAACAATATTTTTTCCCCAGGGTTGAATGTCTAATACATTTAAGGTGACAGGGCAGTAATTTCAAAGTATTAGACCTATCCAGGACCTCCTAAGTGAAACAAACTATCCCAGGCAATACCCTGGCGAATCTCCTGTGCACCTTCTCCAGGGCAATCATGCCCTTCCTTTAGTGTGCAAGCCGGAACCACAGACACAGTGGCTTAACCAGCAGTCGTACATAGCTGTACCATAATACTTCTGTTTTTATAGTCCATGTCCCAGCTAATAAAGGCAAAATCACTTCATCTTGTCTACCTGTGCTGCTATCTTCGGGAATCTTTGGGTCCTCAGCACACTCTAGGGCTCTAGCAGTTACTGTGCACCTTATCAATCCTTAAAAATATATTATACAACACTCAATAATTTCCATCTGCCATTATTTTATCACCTGGCTTCTCTTCCTCACAATGACTACTTTTGCTAACTTACCAAGTGCATCTCCTATAGACACACTGAAATTATTAATCAGGGTCCAAGCACCAGTCCTTGTAGTAGATCACTAATCAACCACAAAAACAACCCCAAAATCATCCTTTGACTCCAACTCCTGGACTAATTTCAGCTCCATTTTTAAAGGATGAGGCCTTGATCTGGATCCTGATCTTGTGAGCTCTAATCTGTTGGACCAACTTTCCACGTCAGACTTGCATGTCTTACTGAATTCCATGCAGTCTACATCAACCACAGTGCCCTCATCAATATATTCACACTCATCAGATGTTGACCTCCCTGCAAGTAGTTGAGCTTCTGCTTCTTTCTTCAACAAAGATCAAACCAGATCTTTACCAACACTCTCATCCACCTAGCTGGACTTGTTCTTACCTTAAACTACTTCCCTTTTGACTCCTCTATAAATCAAATAGCCTTAAGGCAACCACAAGGGCCCAGCTACACCTGTATTTCTGTTCGCTATGTAGAACAGTCCAAACCTTCTCCATTACACTGATGATTGTATCAGTGTAATTCTCATACCCATGCAGAACTTTACAATTTTATCACCATTGCCAGCCTGCTCTCAAATTCACATGGACCATTTCTGGGTAACTATGATGTTGTTGGGATAACAGAGACATGGCTGCAAGGAGATCAGACCTGGGAAATTAATGTACAAGGGTATACGTGCTATCGTAGGGACAGAAATGTGGGCAGAGGGGGTGGGGTGGCCCTGTTGGTGAGGAATGAGATTCAGTCCTTTGTAAGGGGGGACATAGGGTCAGGAGAAGTAGAGTCTGTGTGGATAGAACTGAGGAACAGTAAGGGCAAAAGGACCCAAATGGGTGTTGTCTACAGGCCACCAAACATTAGCATGGATATTGGGTGCAAGTTGAATAGGGAGTTAACATTGGCATGTGGCAAAGGTAATGTCGCAGTAGTTATGGGGGATTTCAACATGCAGGTGAACTGGGAGAATCAGGTTGGTGCTGGACCACAGGATAGGGAGTTTGTAGAGTGCCTATGGGATGCATTCTTGGAACAGCTTGTACGAGAGCCGACCAGGGACAAGACTATTCTGGATTTAGTGTTATGTAATGAACAGGATTTGATAAGCGATCTTGCAGTAAAGGAGCCATTAGGAGGTAGTGATCATAATATGATAAGATTTTATCTGCAATTTGAGAAGGATAAGGGCAGCTCAGAAGTGTCAGTGTTGCAGTTGAACAGGGGAAACTATGGAGCCATGAGGGAGGAGCTGGCCAAAGTTGACTGGATGGATATCCGAGCAGAAAAGACAGTGGAACAGCAATGGCAGGTATTCTTAGGAATAATGCACAAGGTGCAAAATCAGTTCATCCCCCAGAGAAGGAAGGATTCAAAGGGGGGAAAGGGGCCACAGCAGTTGACAAAGGAAGTCAGAGATTGCATAGCATTAAAAAAAAAGGAAGTATGACAGAGCTACGGTGAGTGGGAGGACAGATGATTGGGAAATTTTTAAGGAACAACAGAACTTAACTAAAAAGGCAATACGGGGAGAAAAAATGAGGTACGAACGCAAGCTAGCCAGGAATATAAAGGAAGATAGCAAAAGCTTGCTTTTTTTAAATATAAAAGGTATGTGAAGAGAAAGAAGATAGTTAAGAACAATGTTGGACCCTTGAAGAATGAATTGGGTGAAATTGTTATGGGAAACAGAGAAATGGCAGAAGAATTTAATGAGTACTTTAGATCTGTTTTCACTAAGGAAGACACAAGCAATCTCCCAGATGTATGGATGGGCCAAGGACATAGGGTAACAGAGGAAATGAAACAGATTGACATTAGGAAGGAAACGGTGATGAGTATACTGATGGGACTGAAGGCTGACAGATGCCAGGTCCAGATGGTCTGCATCCTAGGGTACTAAAGGAGGTGGCCCTGGAAATTGCAGATGCATTGGTAATCATTTTCCAATGTTCCTTAGATTCAGGATCAGTTCCTGAGGATTGGAGAATGGCTAATGTTATCCCACTTTTTAAGAAAGGAGGGAGGGAAAAAACAGAGAACTATCGACCTGTCAGCCTGACATCGGTGGTGGGGAAGATGCTAGAGTCCATTATTAAAGATGAAATAGTGGCATATCTAGATAGCAGTGATAGGATTGGGCCGATCCAGCATGGATTTACCTAGGGTAAATCACGCTTGACTAATCTGTTGGAGTTTTTCCAGGATGTAACCAGGAAATTAGACGGGGGAGATCCAGTGGATGTAGTGTACCTCGATTTTCAGAAGGCATTTGATAAGGTCCCACATAGAAGATTGGTGGGTAAAATCAAAGCTCAGGGCATCGGGGGGAAGGCATTGACATGGATAGAAAACTGGTTGGCAGATAGAAAGCAAAGGGTAGCGGTGAATGGGTGTTTCTCGGAATGGCAGGTGGTGACTAGTGGGGTGCCACAGGGCTCGGTATTGGGACCACAGCTGTTTACCATTTACATCAACGATTTAGATGAAGGCATAGAAAATAACATCAGCAAATTTGCTGATGACACTAAGCTGGGTGGCAGTGTGACATGTGATGAGGATGTTAGGAGAATTCAGGGTGACTTGGATAGGCTGGGTGAGTGGGCAGATACTTGGCAGATGGCGTTTAATGTGAATAAGTGTGAGGTTATCCACTTTGGGAGTAAGAACAGGAAGGCAGATTATTATCTGAACGGTATAGAGTTGGGTAAGGGAGTAATACAAAGAGATCTCGGAGTCCTTGTTCATCAGTCACTGAAGGTGAATGAGCAAGTGCAGCAGGCAGTGAAGAAGGCTAATGGAATGTTTGCCTTTATTACAAAGGGAATTGAGTACAAGAACAAGGAAATCCTCTTGCATTTGGTGAGTACTGGAGTATTGTGTACAGTTTTGGTCTCCAGGGTTAAGGAAGGACATCCTGGCTGTGGAGGAAGTGCAGCGTAGATTCATGAGGTTAATTCCTGGGATGTCTGGACTGTCTTACGCAGAGAGGTTAGAGAGACTGGGCTTGTACACGCTGAAATTAAGGAGATTGAGAGGGGATCTGATTACAACCTATAAGATTATTAAGGGATTGGACAAGATAGAGGCAGGAAATATGTTCCAGATGCTGGGAGAGTCCAGTACCAGAGAGCATGGTTTAAGAATAAGGGTTAGGTCATTTAGGACAGAGTTAAGGAAAAACTTCTTCTCCCAGAGAGTTGTGGGGGTGTGGAATGCACTGCCTCAGAAGGCAGTGGCGGCCAATTCTCTGGATGCTTTCAAGAAGGAGCTAGATAGGTATCTTATGGATAGGGGAATCAAGGGATATGGGGACAAGGCAGGAACCGGGTATTGATAGTAGATGATCAGCCATGATCTCAAAATAGCGGTGCAGGCTCAAAGGGCCGAATGGTCTACTTCTGCACCTATTGTCTATTGACACTGCTCTTCCTTTTCTAGATCTGACAAACTGCCCACTGATACTTACAATGAACCCACCAACTCCTACAGTTACTCAGATTACACCTCTTCCCACTCTGAACCTTGTTAGGATGCCATTCCTTTCCCACTTACTTCATTTTTGCCACATCTGCTCATGAGGTGAGGGGTTTTGTTCCAAGCAATCTAAAATGTCCTCCTTTTTCAGGAAGCATGGCTTGCTGGAGTCCAATCTAACATATTTCTTGTACTTCTGCTCTCTTCCTGCCTTCCCCAAGACAGAAAAGGGATAGTGGTCCCCTGGTTCTTACCTTCCGCTCTATGATCCTCCACATCCATTGAGCCACACAGCATTAAAACAGACACCTCAGCCTAACTCATCCATGCTGACCAAGTTGCCTACATCAGATAGTTCCATCTGGCAGTTTATGGCCCATATCCCTCTAATCCTTCCTTTCCATGTGCCTATCCCAATTCTTTTAAATTTAATTGTACCTGCCTCTATCACTTTTAAATCTTTCGCCTCATACTTCTAATTTTAGACTTCTTTACCTTAGACTGTGCATGCTCTGTATCTACATCCCTTGTGATTTTATAAGCTTTGACAAAGTAACCGTCAGCCTTCCACTTCAGCGAGAACTGATTCAGCCATCTACTTTCTCCTTTTAACTGAAGTCCTTCAGTCTCAATAACATTCCTGTGACCCTAGAGTCCTCAGATCCTACACAAATCAACTGACAGCAGTATTTGCAAATGTTGCTACCTCTCCTTACTCCAATCTGAAGTTTCCCCACCTAAAGAACATGACCAAAGAAAAATAAGGCAACATGCCTTACTGTTGGGTGGCTGTGACATCCACTGTCATGAGCTTGGTCATGGCACACTTCAACTCCAGACTTACAGGCAAACATGACCCACAATTCACGAGCTATGGCACACACCATTTCCCTGGCCTCACCTAGTAACAAAGATAGCCCCGTTAGACTCCTATTTATTAACTATGTTTCCATCTTTAATATCATAATTCCAAACAAATTAAGATCTGAGTTTGAAGATTAGTCTCAATATTTACTTCTGAAAATGAATCTGGTCTTCCTGACCAGAAGGCTGTAATCAGTAAAGATATCAGAAATGACATCCATTGTAATTTCTATCAGCTGCAGTATCATCCACCACCACCCACATCTTTTCCTGCCCACCTCTTTCTGCCTTTTACAGGGATCACTTCCCGTGACTCCAGCTCTCTCTTACCCCTGCTCTCACTATAGATGTAGCACATGTTCTTGCACCTCCTCCTCCGCTGTCATCCAGGAACCAGTCTTCCCAGGTGAGGCAAAGGGTCACAAGCGTCTCCTCCAACCTTGTCTACTGCATTGGGTGCTCCTGATGTGAACTCTTCTACATCGACAAGACCAAGGGCAGGCTTGACAACTGTTTCCTAGATCACCCACACTCAGTACACAATTCCAAACTGTTAACCATTTCAACTCTTTTCCCTATTCCCACACCAACCTGCCCATCCTTCTACTGCTACGATGAAGTCCAACACAAAGTAACAACTTAGATTCTGCCAAGGCAGTCTACAAGCTAACAGAATACTCAGTTTCACACCCCCATCCTCCATTTCGTTCCAACTATCATTCACCTCACCACCATCACTCATTTAAATCCAGCTCTGCTAGACATTTGTATTCCTACTTTTTCCCTCCAGCAGCTATCTCCTACCTTCCTACTTCCTTCACTCCACCTTGCTCCATCTGTTGTTTTTAATCTCTCTTGGTCTGCCCCCACCACCTGCCATTCTTCAACTTCACCCCACTTGCCTCCTCTACCTGGCATAACCTGTCTGTCATCTTACACTCCTCCTCAGTACACCAATTGCCCCAGAATACTTTCTCATCACTCCCCTTCCCCTCTGTATTCTAACCACCTCGCCTTTCTACTGTTTTCATGCAGAATTTCTACCCAAAACACAATTTCTTCTCACCAATGCTGCTCGACCCATTGAATTCTTCCATCTTGTTCTAGATTCCAAAATCTGTATTCTCTTGTGCTTCCAAATAGCTCCTCTTATTGGCATTATAATCTTGCATTTCCAGGTCCTATGTTGAGGATAATAAAATCAGCCATCGTCCAGTTCTGGACTCTAGCTACATTTATCCAGGCTTTCCGATTTCAAAACAGATTTGGAGTGGAAAATAAACTGCTGGAGGAACACAGCAGGTTGAGCAGCATCTATTGGGGTTGGGGTGCAGAGAAAGACCCCTGCTATAAATATAACCAGCGGCTTGGCCTCCACAGCCATGTGTGGCAATGAATTAAACATTCATCACCCTTGAGCTAAAGGAATTCCTTGGGACACCTTTCTATTCTGAGGCTGCGCCCTCTAGTCCTAGACTCCCCCACTATCAGAAACATCCTTTTCACATCCACTATATTCAGGCTTTTCAATTTCGATAGGTTTCAATGAGATATCCACCCCCCACCCCTCCGCCATTCTAAACTTCAGTGAGAACAGGCCCAGAGATGAACACACCTCATGTATTAACCCTTTCATTTCCCAGACCATTTCTTGAAGTTCTCTCCATTCTCTGGACCCTCTTCAATATCAACACATCCTTTCTTTGACGAGGGTCCCAAAAGTGCTAAAAACTCTGCAGTTTGATCACTACCTTATAAAACCTCAGCAAAACCTCATTTTTGTATTCTACTCCTCTCAGAATGTGTCTTCTTTACCACCGAATCAACCTGCAAGTTAACCTTTGGGAATCCTACAGGGACTCCAAAGTCCCTTTACACCCGATTTCTGTATTTTCTCCCAGTCCATGCCTTTATTCCTTCTGACAAAATACATAGCCGTACACTCCTCACTGGTTGAGAAGCAACTTGCATCTGTACTTCCTACTACCACAACAGATCCGCAGCAGATGCCATTTCATTGGCTCTTCATTCAGCCCTGGAAGATCTAGACAGCAAGATGTAAACATCAGGATGCTCTTTATTGACTGCAGCTCCACATTCAATACTATCAGCACCCCCCACTCAAACTAATCAGTAAGCTCCAAGACCTGGGCCTCAATACCTTCTTGTGCAACTGGATCCTCAATTTCCTCACTTGCAGACCTCAGTCAGTTCAGGTTGGCAACAACATCTCTTCTATGACCACAAAGCTGTGTGCTTAGACTCTTGCTCTTACTGGTTTTACATTTATGACTGTGTGGCTAAGCACAGCTATAAAGCTATACTTAAGTTTGCTGACGACAGTACTGACATTGGCTGAATCAAAGGTGGTGACAAATCAGCATATAGGAGGAAGATTGAAAATCTGGCTGAGCAGTGCCACAACAATCTCTCACTCAATGTCAGCGAGGATCTGATTATTGACTTCAGGAGGAGGAAAGCAGAGATCCATGAGCCAGTCCTCATATGGGGATCAGAGCTAGAGAGGCTCAACAACTTTAAATTCTTCTGTCATTTCAGAGGACCTGTCCTGACGAGTGCAATTATGAAGAAAGCACGGCAGTGCCTCTGTTTCCTTAGAAGTTTGAAGATTCTTCTAACCTCTGACAAACTTCTATAGATGTGTGGTGGAGAGTATATTGGCAGGCTGTATCACTGCCTAGTATGGAAACACCAATGTCATTGAACAGAAATTCCTACAAGTAGTAGTGGATATGGTCCAGGCCATCATGGGAAAAGCCCTCCTCACCAATGAACACAAGCACACAAAACATTGTCACAGGTAAGCAGCATTCATCATCCAGGTCATGCTCTCTTTTCGCTGTTGCCATTGGGAAAGTGGTACTGTGCCCTCAAGACTCACACCACCAGGTACAAGAACAGTTATTACTCAACTATCAGACTCTTGAACCAGATAGGATAACTTCATTCGTCTCATCACTGAACTGTTCCCACAACCTATGGACTCTTCATCTCATGTTCTCAATATTTTATTATTACTTTTTGCCCTTTTTGTATTTGCACAATATATTGTTTTTTTGCCCACTGATTGTCTGCTCCATTGGTGCAGTTTTTCATTGATTTTATTATCGTTATTGAATTTATTGATTATGACTGCAAAAAAATATCTCAGTTGCATATGGTGATTATATGTAATTTGATAATAAATTTATTTTGAACTTCCCAAAACTGTATTGCAGCTGCCACTTCTTTGCCCTTTTTCCTCGTCCAAGTCCTTCAGCAGACCCCCTGCTTCCTCAACACGACCTGCCCATCCACCTATCTTCATATTGGCTGCAAACCTGGCTTCCAAATCACTGACAATTTTCTACATCTCAGCTAAAACTGTCAGTATATAACAGCATCTTTTAACCATCTTACTTCCTTATCCTGCTGCTAGGTGAACATGTACACCATTACTTTACATCCAAGTTCAGTATTTGTTTTTAAAACCTCTGCAGATTACCCCATTTCTGCAGATTGAATACCATTTCTGCCACCTAACTTCCTGACTGACAGCAGTCTTTTTTTTTATATAACCTTACAACAAGGTTGTTTTCTGTATTTACAAACTTTTTAATCACGTCCCTGAAAAGCAGATGTCATACTTAAAAGGTGCACATATGCTGAGAAATCAATGAGAAGATTCAAGTTCCAGAAATTAGTTAATTGAATGGATTTTAAAAAAACTTACTTGCAAGTATTAGTACAAAATGATTTTGCACTTTTAATTCACATCTGCCCTTGATATGCAAAGTTTTCAGCTCTAGTTTATTTAAAATCATGATTACATAAAAGAAAACAGTATATTTTCTGCTATATCAATTGGGAGAAATCAAGATTAGTTATAACCAAACAAGAATGAGCGCAGAAACATCAGGTAAATTAATTACCTACCGTAAGAATTTAAAACACTGAGATTTCAGTAATATCCCCTAAGTTAAGAAAAGGCCAATTCAAATAGTCTTTGCTGATGTTGGAGAATAATACCTATGCACACTGTGACAGGTATTTAAAAGGCAGTGCAAAACTGAAAAGTGGAGAATTAACAGAGTACCAATAGCCAAAAACAGAATTACTCTCCTCCTCTATCCCACACAGCCTGTTAATTAAATTACATACTCAATGTGTTATAACTTATACAACAGCAGAAGACAGCATGTTGATAAAAGTAAAAACTTACACACAGAAACTCAGTTTGTTTACTTTAATGAGACCTTATCCACTTAAAAACTAGTCATTTCAGTTTATTGAAAACATCTTAATACGTGAGTTTTTGAAACTCTGCTCAAGTAAAATTTGTAGAATGGTATCCAAATAATGAGTAAGATGTTCATTTGCAAATTACTTTTGATTTTGCCCCCTATGGCTCACTCTAACAAGTCTACAAATTGCAAGTTTGTCTAAAAATAAAATTCTCATCTGAATGCTATATCCCCAGAAAACAAAAACTGCAACCTTATTTAGGTTCCAAATATACAGATGAGCTCTCACACATTTCCATGATGCTGAGCAAGACCTCAAATCTGTGCAAAGATTTATTTTACTCAAACCACATTGACTATAAACACTGGCTCAGAGCATTCATTCCAGAGTTGAAGTGATCAGAAACAGGATTTAAAAAAGCTGATGCAATGATTATGCACACGTACTAGGTAACGACATGCTTATATGATGAAATATCCTGCACTGAAAAAAAAATCTATTTCTTTTGAGTCAATACCAAAAGGAACACAAAATCAAAACTCCATAAGAATCCAATACTTCGTATGATCTATAGAATCATACACTGGCCAAAAACAATTTGCTTTACAGAACTGTTTACATTAGAAGACTAAGCTGCAAATTTCTCCAGGTATACAAACCATATTGAAATGGCAAAAGTTAGCAAATCTCTACCCCAAAGTGCAGCTCGATGAGTAGCTCTTCCAAAAAAACATTCTTACACATTCTATAGCTTAGTCCATTAATTATTTTTAATGCTTTTAGATGGCATCTCAGCATTATTGCCACTGCTAAATTAAAGTGGACAGGATTGAACACTGGAACTTAAAAACTGAAGCTATTACTCGTCTGAACCCACAGTCCTCTTCGCTCTCTTACGGGGAGACCTCCTTGGTGAAGTTTTGTCTGTGAATAAATATATAAAAAACAATTAGAATACACTGTTTTTTTTCCTAGTCAATGCAGCTTGAGGTGAAAAGAAATACAAATGGGGAGCATCAATAGCCTCATTGTCGTGAGTAATTTGTCTCTGGCTACCACCTGAAAATCGCTCAGGAATCAGTTAAGCAAAAAAGAGGAACAGCTTGCTTTCTGCCTTCTAATTATGGCACTTAAGACCGTAGAATGTAAGTATTTGCTGAGTGGCTTTATCCTCCCACGAGGCTACGCCAGGATCACCAGACTCAAAGTTACTTTCACCAAACAGCAAGGGTGATCAACACCTCTACCCACTAACCCACTGCTCCACATCCCATCATCACTACTTTATAATTTCCTGTCTGTCACTTCATGTATAGACATTCTTGTGCCTAGTGTCACTTTATGGACATAATCCATATTTATAAGCCATCTTGTGCATTTATATTATTGTGTTCTTTATCTTGTTTTTGTGCTACATTGGATCTGGAGTAACAATTAATTGTCTCCCCTACACATGTGTACTGGAAATGAAATTAAACAATCTTGAATCATGTCCTTCCTTGTGTGTTGATCACCTCGTTGTTCCTCAAACTTTCCCAAATCCAACTATTTCTGGCTTTCACGAATGACAATTAATCAGAAATATTAACTTACTTTTTCCCTTCATAGGATCAAGTAATTTAAGCATTTGGCATTTTTTAGCATCCACACAGCTTTGCTTTTGTAATAATTGAGATATTTCTTCATTAACAACAAACTTAATTTTAGGCTAAAAGGCAACTTATTGAATGTGATTTAATTCACATTTAATCAAGTGCACAGCAAATGTTTGCAGTTTCAGTTATACACCAACTTAAATGAATATAAATAAACTTCCCAAACATTCAACATTTCCCCCACATTATCCTGTACGTAGTTGTTTCAAAAATTTATAGTGTACAATTGGATGGAAAATTAAAAAAAAAACTTTGTAACAAAAGAATGCTGTTGTTTGAATTTCCAGCATCTGCAGATTTCCTCGTGTTTGCTGTATATCAAATATCTACTGTCAAATTTCAAACTTCAAAAGATTACAGCCAACATTCAAAAGCTGATCACAAGTCATTTGTTAGATGAAATTTGACAGTGGGAATTATTATAATACTAAACTGAGTATTCAAAGATATAAATCAAACCCACCAATTATTTAGCTCAATATAACTTGAAGGACTGCTCCTGGTGGTACGTGTTCTCAAGCTTCTGCACCTTCTTTGATTATGTTGGCTGCATTTCTGAGGCAGCGAAAGGTGTATACAGAGACCATCGAAGTGAGGCTGGATTTCATGCTGGATCATGTAAGGTGGTTTTAGAGAGTAACTGAAAGGAAACAGGGAGGTCTTGTGAAGAAATCCAGAGTTAAGGGCTTTGGCAAATGAAGACCTGACTGCAAATAGCCAGGTGATTAACTGCAGGAAGTCAGGACACCAAGATTGTAGCAATCATGGAGAGTTGAAGGACTGCAGGAGACCATGGGAGATCTGGAGTGTTTTTTAAAACAAACATCAGTAATTTAAAATGTTGTCAAGACTATTTGCTACCTCAGCCGTGATCAGTTGACTCTATAGTCATCCAGCAGGGAGTTCCTGTGGTGTTTAAAAACATTTCCTTAAAATTATGGTGTGTTTTAGAGGCTTCAAGAGACAGATTTCAGATAACAATAATGCAGTAATTGAACATAATCATATAATCGTTTACAGCTGCAAACTTTTTTCATGTGCCACACAGGAGGCTGCTTTAATATTGTTAAACTATATTCCGAATAAACCATTGTATAAGGATTTTATGCCTGCATACTTTTACTTAACATTCTTTATTCATCCTCATTTCTGTTCCATTCCAGTTGCAGCTGCTTTCAGTTCGATGACACAATTGCCTATTCAGCCTCTGAAATTATTTTAAAGATAGTTTCTGTCTAGTGGAGCAGCATAGTTCAGTCAGTGTTTCTGTAGTAATGCCTTGGCTTTCCACAGCAGTTTTTATAACATCACGATGTCCCAAACCATTTTACAGCCAGCAGAAGATATTTTGACTTCAGAATTTTAAACAGAAACTGAAAAGGGTGAATACAGGTGTCATATTTGAATGCACACGGTATATGGAATAAGGCAGCACATTTACAGACTTGGCAGTGCGATGTTGTGGGCATCACTGAATCATGGCAGAATGAAGTTTAATGTCCAAGGATAGAGGTGACGTAGGATTGGAAAGTGTAGAACCGTTGTGGATAGACCTAAGGAACTGCAAAGGTAAAAAGACCCTGATGGGAGTTATAAACAGACCCCAAATAGTAGTAAAGATGTGGTCTACAAATTACAATGTGAGATAGAAAACGCACGTCAAGATAGTCAAGGGGTATTTCCATATGCAGGTAGATTGGGAAAATCAGGTTGAGGCCAAGAGGGTGGATTTCTAGGAAGCCTACAAGATGGGTTTTTAGAGCCACTCGTGGTTGAGCCAATTAGTCAATCAGCTTTTCCAGATTTTGTGTTGTGCAATGAGCTGGAATTTATTAGAGAGCTTAAGGTAAAGGGATCCTTGGGGGATGAGTGATCACAATATGATAGAATGCATCCTGCAATTTGAGAAGGAGAAGCTAAAGTCATAAGTATCAGTATTACAGTTAAAGAAAGGGAATTACAGAGGCATGAGAGTGGAGTAGGCCAGAATTGATTGGAAAGGAACACTAGTATGGATGATGGCAGAGCAGCAGTGGCTGAAATTTCAGGGAGCTATTTGTAAGGCACAGGACATATACATCTCAATGAGGTAGAAGGAAAGATGACACATCCATGGCTGACAAGAGGAGTCAAAGGCAATATAAAAGCCAAGAGAGGGCATATTATAGAGCAAAAATTAGTGGGAATTTGAAAGTTTTCAAAAATCAACAGAAGGCAACTAAAAATGTCATAAAGAAGGAAAAATGGAATATGAAGACAAGTTAACCAGTAATATTATTGAGGATTCCAAAATGTTCTGCAGATATTAAAAGTGTAAAAGAGAGGTGAGAGTAGCTATTGGACCACTGGAAAATGATGCTGGAGAGGTAGTAATGGGGAACAAGGAAATGGCGGGTAAACTGAATAAGTATTTTGCATCAGTCTTCACTGTGGAAGACACCAGCTGTATGCCAGAAGTTCAAGAGTGTCAGGGGTCAGATGTGTGTGAGGTTGCCATTACAAGGGAGATGATCTGAAAAGTCTGAAGGTAGATGAGTCACCTGGACAGATGGTGTACACTCCAGAGTTCAAAAGAAGGGACTGAAGAGATTGTGGAGGCATTAGTAATGATCTTTCAAGAATCAATTGATTCTTGCATGGTTGAGGGGAATGGAAAATTGCAAATGTCACTTCACTCTTCAAGAAAGGAGAGAGACAGAAGAAAGAAAATTATAGTCCAGTTAGTCCGACCTCAGGAGCTGGGAAGATATTGGGGTCAATTGTTAAGGATGTAATTTCAGGGTATATGGAGGCACATGATTAAATAGAACAAAGTCAGCTTGGTTTCCTCAAGGGAAAAACTTGCCTGACAAAGCTGTTGGAATTCTTTGAAGAAATAACAAACAGGATAAACAAAGGAGAATAGGTAGATGTTGTGTACTTGGATCTTCAGAAGGCCTTTGACAAGGTGCCACACATAAAGCTGCTTAAAAAGTTAAGAGCCCATGGTATTACAGAAAAGATACTAGCGTGGATAGAGTATTGGCTGATTGGCAAGAGGCAATAAGTGGGAATAACTGGAGCCTTTTTTGGATGGCTGCCAGTGTCTAGTGGTGTTCCACAGGGGCCTGTGTTGGGCCTGATTCTTTTTACATTATATGTCAAGGATTTGTATGATAGAATTTATGGCTTTGTGGCCAAGTTTTCAGAGTGGAGGGGCAGGCCGTTTTGAGGAAGCACAGAGTCTACAGAAAGAGAGTGGGCAAATAAATGGTAGATGGAATACAGTGTTGAGAAGCCATGCAATTTGGCAGAAGAAATAAAAGCACAGACTATTTTCTTAATGGAGAGACAATTCAAAAACCTGAGGTGTAAAGGGACTTTGGAGTCCTCAAGCAGGATTTCTCAAAGGTTAATTTGCAGGTTGAGTCAGTGGTGAGGAAGGCAAATGCTAGCATTCATTTCAAGAGAACTAGAATATAAAAGCAAGGATGTAATATTGAGGCTTTATAAAGCACTGGTGAGGCCTCACAGAGTATTCTGAGCAGTTTTGATTCAAGATTCAAAAACTTTATTGTCATTCCAACTACACATCAGCTCTGCAGGGCAGAATGAGACAGCATTTCCCAGGGGCAAGTGCAATCGTAACAACAAACGCAACAATAAATAGTAACATACAACAGCCACATGTCAGTTAAAATCAAGTTATAAGTGTCCAGTGCAAGTTAAAAGTGTCCAAAGCAGAGTCAGGTAGAGCAGTCTGACTGCCTGTGGGAGGAAGCTGTTTAGTAGCCTTGTGGTTTTAGTTTTGATGCTCCTGTAACATTTACCTGATGGCAGAAGAACAAACAGTTCATGGAGAGGGTGTGAGGGGTCTTTAATGATGTACCATGTCTTCTGGAGGCATCGACTCTGAAAGAGGTCTTGGACAGAAGGTAGGGAGACCCCAATAACCTTCTCTGCTCCCCTAACCACCCTCTGCAAGGCTTTTTTGTCAGCAGCACTGCAGCTGGAGTACCAGGTTCTGATGCAAAAGGTCAGCACACTCTCAACTACTCCTCTGTAGAATGTAGTTAAGATGTTAGTGGGGAGTGATGCTTGTTTAAGCTTCCTCAAAAAGTGCAATCTCTGCTGGGCTCGTTTCACAATCCCAGTGGTGTTCCTGGACCAGGTGAGATTGTCCGAGATCTGCACCCCAAGGAACTTGATGTTTTCCACTCTCTCCACTGTGGAGCCGCTGATGCTGAGGGGTGTGTGCTCAGGCTGAGACCGTCTGAAATCGACAATCATCTCCTTGGTTTTGGTGACATTAAGCATCAAGTTGTTGTCACTGCACCAGCTCTCTAGGTGTTTGACCTCCTCCCTGTACATTGTTTCATCACTTTTGCTGATGAGCCCCACCACTGTGGTATCATCAGCAAATTTAATGATCAGGTTCCCCTTGAATCTGGCTGCACAGTCATGTGTTAGCAGTGTAAACAGCAATGGGCTAAACACACAGCCTTGTGGGGATCCAGTGCTCAGTGTGATGGAGTCAGAAATGTTCCTGCCAACACAGACTGACTGTGATCTCTCTGTCAAGAAATCCAGAATCCAGCGACACATGGCAGTGTTAAGGCCAAGCAGTGACAGTTTCTCCACTAGTCTCTGCGGGATGATGGTATTGAACCTGAACTGAAATCAATGTACATTGTACAATGTACATGAGCCCTTTATCTAAGAAAAGATGTGCTGATATTGGAGAGAGGACAAAGGAGGTTCACAAAAATGATTCCATGAACGGCATGTCATCTGAGGAGTATTTGATGGCTCTGGGCCTGTCCTCACTGGAATTCAGAAGAATGAGCAGTGACCTCAATGAAACCTATCAAAGGCCTCGATAGGATGGATGAGAAGAGGATGTTTCCTATAGTGGCGGAGTCTAAGACAAAAAGCACAACCTCAGAATAGAGGGATGACCTATTAGAACGGAGATGAAGAGGAATTTCTTTAGCCAGGGAGTGTTGAATCTGTTGAATTCATTGCCGCAGATGGCTGTGGAGGCCAAGTCGTTGGGTATATTTAAGGCAGAGGTTAATAAATTTTTGATTGGTCAGGGCATGAAGGGATACAGGGAGAAGGCAAGAAATTGGGTCTGAGACAGAAAATCGGTCAGCCATAATGAAATGGCAGAGCAGAACTGATGCATCAAATGGGCTAATTCTTCTCCTATGTCTTTTGGTCTTATTATTTCAAGCATGTAGAACATATGACAGCAGAATGAGTGCCTCTATTGACAATATTGGGAGACGTTAAGCATTTAATGAATGTATAATTTCTTTAGAGAAGTGGTGTGAATTGCATTAACACAATTTTCAGCACCACATGGTTCCCTTACTTCCTTAGAATGCAAGGAGGTTCGGCTTGTCATTGAACATTGAATCATTTTCAGTGAGGCAGTTAAATGCACAGGAGCATAAGAGGCTACAGAGCAGAATGTACTTGCTCCAATGCATCACAAACACAACCCTAGAACCTACAGGAGGTGTTGCCTCAGAACAACATCCACCATCAAAGATGCCCACTGTCGGAGCATGCCATCATCTCACCGCTACCACTGGGCACAAGGTACAGAAGTCTCACACAACCAGGTACAAGAACAGCTACTTCCCTTCAACTACTTTTTTCTTGAACTGATCAGCAAAACCTCAATCACTAAAGTTAAGCAACAGCATGACCACTTTGCACTAAAACAGGCAATGTTCATTTTGCTTCTGTGTTTTCTTGAAAAAGTTATTATAATACATGTTTTTCTTGTGAGTGTTGAATCTTTAATTCTCTGTGCATGTGATGCTGCTGCAAATAAGTTTTCCATTGTACCTGTGCAGACATGTACCTGTGCTTATGACAGTATGTCAAAAATTCTAAATTATTTTTCTTTGGAATGGATGCAAATACAAACCCTTACACACATTCACCAGAGCAGACTATTAATTCTAAACAGCCTTTTATGGTATTAGTATAAATTGGCAACTACTGAATTTCCAACAGTTGCTACATTTCCAAAGTCCATCAGTGATTGCAGGAGTCTGTAGGAGAGCAGTTCTTCAACACCACTATAAAAATGCCACTCTTCCTGTCTGCCTTCATCATGCACAAAAACCAGTATCTTTTTCATTTTTTTCCTTTAACCTTTTTTAGTGTAATCTTAACTGTTCTATTTTCTGTGTTTATATTCTACCGTCTTTCTGAAAAGAAGCCTGGCTCTTGCTCTCAACCCTAGATGTCAGTGGCTAAACTTACAAATTTCAGATTCCTGCTGTTTGGCCTCTGTGCCTCTCAAGGAGTTTTGTTTACCAAATGTTATAATGGCCCTTCGCATTAGATCTGGAGTAGATGAATCACTTTGCTTCAGAATGGAGAGCCATAAGCACAAAGAATCTATTAAGAAGCAGTGTATCATACACCGCAAAACATCAAAAGGAGATGATGACCATTTAGCTAGTCCTCAAGACTATGAATCCTGGAAAACATTACTTGAAGCGGCCAAAGTGAGAAACTATGCCCCTATTTTAGACGTTGCTGAAAAACTTGGAGAAAAAGAAGTCCCAAGAATCTACTATCACTGAAAATGCCGAAGCCTCTTCACCGTGAAGAGAGACTTAGAGACTCTGAAAAGGAAAGCCAAGGAAACTATTACTGAAGAAGCCGGTGAGAATACTTGGACATCAAAAAGGCCAAGTAGGAGATCTTCATCAGAAGCAAAGGTGTATGATCAATTTGCATTTCTTGTAATAAGGTGAAATTTTTGAAGGGCTCCAAGTCATGTGAAAAGCTTACACAAGCTGTACAACTCAGAGCTGACCAAACACTACAGGAATGTACATGGAGCTTAGTAAAATAGAGGGCTGTAGGTAAGCCTAGTAATTTCTAACGTAGGGACATGTTCGGCACAACCTTGTGGGCCGAAGGGCCTGTATTGTGCTGTAGGTTTTCTATGTTATGAATGTGCAACCCAAAAGGAAGATGAAAAGATTCTAGTAGTAACAAGCAGAGACATAGTTGCTGCAGAGGCCCACTATCATGTTTCATGCTATAAGGATTATACCAGAATCAAGAAAAAGGAACCGGAGTACAAAGAGAATGATGATGAAACAGATGGTGATGAACTGTATAAAAGGATTGAAAGGGAAGACCTTTTCAAGTACTGTTTATCAGAACTGATATCATACCCAACAAGATGATTGTACAAGTCACTTCTTTGGTCACAAAACTTGAATCTTCCATGCTATCTGGTGAAGTTACACTCCTGCAAGATTCTACAAGGAAGCACACTCATAGGAAACTGGAATCTGAGCTGGGCAATTCAGTAGATATATTTCCAGATGACAAAGGAAAATTGTTAATAGTTCCTGAAATTGTATCATTAAGGGACGTTGTCTTAGAAAATTAAACTCTACAGAGGGAACTCAAAGTTTGGAGGGCCAAGGTAACCAATTTCAACAAGATCATAGATCAGACTTCATCACATATCAGGCCCTGTCCACACCAGGATTGCTGGGAAAGACAAATAAAGCTGCTTTAGCCACAACCTTGCAGAAAAATGTAGCAGTAGAAGAGCAACTCCCAGGAAACTCTGCTACAGTGGTTAATGGAATGAACTTGGTCCAAAGAGTGATAGGTGATCAAGTTACTTTCAGGGATGTTGCCACAACAATTCTGGGTATAGCTCTGAGGGAAGGCAGTCAGAGTAGCAGAATAGATGTTGTGTTCGACACATACAAGGAGAACTCTATCAAGAATAGTGAAAGATCTCTACGGGGTGAAGAGACTGGTCATGAGTTGCAAGGTAACACAGGCACACAGATGGTGAGGCAGCGGAGGAGCTTCCTGACCAAAGTCAGTAACAAAAATAGTCTCATTAGCTTCATAGTCCATGAATGGAGGAAGGCGGAGTACAGAGCAAAGCTACAGGAGAAGATTCTGTATGCAACTGTAGTGATCTGCCCAGAAGACACAGATGTCTTTATCGTGTCTTTAGCATTTTGTGACAAGATTGAGGCTCCATTGTTCCAGAAGTGTGGCACTAGAACCTGTACAAGGCTTGTAGACATCACTGTTGGCATAGAGGTTTGTAGGGATCTCATCGGGTTGCACGCATAGACAGGATGTGACACTGTAAGCACTTTTGCAGGCAAAGGGAAGACAAGTGCCCTAAAACTTCTGACCAGCAACAGGGAAACTCAGGACACATTCTTAGAGTTGGGTCAGGAATGGGACCTCTCCCCAGAACTGATGGACAAACTGGAAGCATTTACATGTCTCCTGTTTGCCCCAAAAGCATCGACCACCAAGGTCAATGAGTTCAGGTATCACCTTTTCTGTGCCAAAAAAGGTGAAATCAAAAGTCATCAACTCCCACCACGCAAGGACTGCTTAACAAAACATGCACAGCGAGCCAACTACCAGGCTGGTATATGGTGAAGGACCCACAAGTGCCAAGCCCTGTTGGCAGAGGATGGAAGATGGAGAGAGAAGAGGAAGCTGAACAGTTGGTGGTGCACTGGATGGAAGGCCAGCCAGCACCCGATGCCGTCCTGGATCTACTGGTCTGTAACTGTCCAAAAAATGTTCACTCCCACGATGTATGTGTGTTGCAAATGGCCTCAGGTGTACTGACACATGTAGACTGGCAGACTGTGAGAACCAGGCATCTACCTCAGAGAGTGTGGAAAGTTCAGTTGAAGATGTGGAAAACTTGGAAAATTATTATAATTATTAATAGGTTATGAAAGTATGGAAAGCAGTCTTTGATGGTCATGTGGAACCCCACATTTGAATTATTGTACTGTAATTCTAAATGCTATGATAAAAGCTTAAGATTGTTTTGATTTGATGCAACAATATGGAAAATATCATGACATTGATAAAACTCCAGAAATGCCTCCAAATGAGGATTTTTTTTACCTTTTAGGGGGTGGGGTAACATTTTCTGCAGTACTGATGATAATACAGAATATATACAAAAAGTGATTACTTATTTGAAGTAATAAAGCTACCACTGGTGCAATGCTATCACATATTTTCTAACTCCAGAGATGTATACCTTGCCAAAAATCACTATGAGCATTATTCCCCTCAGATGGTACCGACCAACCCTACCAGCTCACGGACTAAGTGATAGATGTTACCCTCTTATTGCAGTGTGTCTGAGAATGGCGAGGACTGGTTAATCCATTCTGTACTTTACAATATTTAATATTAATACACTTTAGTTTATTTATGTGTGATTCACCTGTAGATTTTATCCTTAAGTTATCATGTGTTATGTGCCTTACACCCTAGTTCGAAGAATCATTGTCTTCTGTGGACATCCAGGTGTTTTTGGCAAACCTGAAACATGCAGCAATTTTTTTTGGTGGTTTCCTCCGTGGTGTCCTTCTATGAACACCATTCTTGTTCAATGTTTTTCTTAGAGGACACACAAACAGACTCTTTAGCAAATTCTAGAGATTTCTGCAGGTACTTTGCTGTTACCCTTGGGTTCCTTTTCACCTCCTTCAGCATTGCACGTTGGGCTCTAAGTGTGATCTTTGCAGGACACCCACTCCCAAGGAGAGTAGCAACAGTACTGAGTTTCCTCCATGTGGAGACAATTTCTCTTGCTGTGGACTGATGAACACTCAGATCTTTAAAAATGCTTTTGTAGCCTTTTCCAGCTTCATGCAATCTCTACAATTCTTCTTCTAATGTTCTCTTAAAGTTGTTTTGATCGAGACATGGTGCACATAAACAGATCACAAACAGAGCAGGCTGATTTTGTGTGCTTTTTTTTTATAGGGCAGGGCACCTCTACAATCCACATCTCATTAATTGGAACACCTGATTTTTAGTAGCTTTTCTAGAAGGCATTACCCCAGAGGCTCGCCCACTTTTTCCAACAAATACATGTAATGTTGGATCATTTTTCTCAATAAAGGAAGCATAATGTTTTTGTGTTATTTATTTAATTAGGTTCTCTTTATCTAGTTTTAGGACGCGTTAAGATTTGATCACATTTTAGGTCATATTTATGCAGAAATAGAGAATTCCACATGGTTCATGAACTTGCCAGCACCACTGCATATTTAAGTTAGAGAGTGATTAGTTCTTGGATTGTTAAGGGAGGGGGTGGTTTAAGAGCTACAGAAGAACTGGAGATTTAAAAAAAACCCAGCCCTGATTGAATGGCAGAGGGATTCAGTGAGCTGAATGGCCTAATTCTGTTTCTGTATCTTGTGGTCTACCAGTCTTCCAACTTATGTCCTTGGGAGATAGGAGGAAACAACAGCACCCAGCTATAGGAAGAACATGTGAAGTCTACACAGAAGGTACAAGTTCAGGAATTACCCTGGACCACTGAGGGACTGAGGTGATAGCATAGCAAGTAGAGCCAATGTGCCCCAGTTGAAAGACTGGTAGGTAGAACGGATGGCCAGAGCATTAGGTCAGTTAGCCTGGTGTCAACATTTCCAGGAAGGACACATGGAAAATAATACTATGACAATAATACCAGAGCAATTTCAACATAAATCTAGAAAATGAATTAATGCTATGTTAAAAGAATCTTTAAACTAAGCTAGCTGACATTATACATTTCTGGAGAGAAATTTATTATCTATGCCCATCATATTTGTATTCTTTAATCAGAATCTTCTTTTGCTCCATGGAAAACAAACCAAGCTGCAGGGTTCTGCACTGGGACCCTGCTGTTTATGATGTATACAAATAACTGGGGTGAAAATGTAGATGGGTGGCTTAGTAAGTTTGCAGATGATACAAAGATTGGTTGTGTTGTGGATAGCAGGGAAGACTGGCAAATAGTACAACAGGATATAGGTCAATTGCAGATATGGGTGAAGAACTTGCAGGTGGAGTTTAACCCGGCCAAATGTGAAGTGTTGCACCTTGGTAGGTCAAATACAAAGAGACAGCACACTGTTAAGTGCAAGATTCTTAAATGCTGACGAGCAGAGGGATCTTAGGTTTCAAGTTCACAGCTCACTGAAAGTGGCTGCACAGATTGATAGGCTGATTAAGACAGCATATGGCGTACTTGCCTTTTTTAGTCAAGGCATTGAGTTCAAAGGTCAGGAAATTATGCTGCAGCTTTATAAAACTCTAGTTAGGCCACATCTGGAGTACAGTACTGCAACAGTTCTGGTTGCCCCATAGGGAGAATGTCCAGGCCTGGAGAGAGCACAGAAGATGTTCACCAGGATGCTGCCTGGATTAGAGGGCATATGCTATCACAAGAGTTAGGACAAACAAGATGTTACTCTGGTGTGACAGAGAATGAGGGAAGACCTGATGAGAGGTTTGTAAGATTGATAGGCACAGATAGAATAAACAATATTTTTTCCCCAGGGTTGAATGTCTAATACATTTAAGGTGACAGGGCAGTAATTTCAAAGTATTAGACCTATCCAGGACCTCCTAAGTGAAACAAACTATCCCAGGCAATACCCTGGCGAATCTCCTGTGCACCTTCTCCAGGGCAATCATGCCCTTCCTTTAGTGTGCAAGCCGGAACCACAGACACAGTGGCTTAACCAGCAGTCGTACATAGCTGTACCATAATACTTCTGTTTTTATAGTCCATGTCCCAGCTAATAAAGGCAAAATCACTTCATCTTGTCTACCTGTGCTGCTATCTTCGGGAATCTTTGGGTCCTCAGCACACTCTAGGGCTCTAGCAGTTACTGTGCACCTTATCAATCCTTAAAAATATATTATACAACACTCAATAATTTCCATCTGCCATTATTTTATCACCTGGCTTCTCTTCCTCACAATGACTACTTTTGCTAACTTACCAAGTGCATCTCCTATAGACACACTGAAATTATTAATCAGGGTCCAAGCACCAGTCCTTGTAGTAGATCACTAATCAACCACAAAAACAACCCCAAAATCATCCTTTGACTCCAACTCCTGGACTAATTTCAGCTCCATTTTTAAAGGATGAGGCCTTGATCTGGATCCTGATCTTGTGAGCTCTAATCTGTTGGACCAACTTTCCACGTCAGACTTGCATGTCTTACTGAATTCCATGCAGTCTACATCAACCACAGTGCCCTCATCAATATATTCACACTCATCAGATGTTGACCTCCCTGCAAGTAGTTGAGCTTCTGCTTCTTTCTTCAACAAAGATCAAACCAGATCTTTACCAACACTCTCATCCACCTAGCTGGACTTGTTCTTACCTTAAACTACTTCCCTTTTGACTCCTCTATAAATCAAATAGCCTTAAGGCAACCACAAGGGCCCAGCTACACCTGTATTTCTGTTCGCTATGTAGAACAGTCCAAACCTTCTCCATTACACTGATGATTGTATCAGTGTAATTCTCATACCCATGCAGAACTTTACAATTTTATCACCATTGCCAGCCTGCTCTCAAATTCACATGGACCATTTCTGGGTAACTATGATGTTGTTGGGATAACAGAGACATGGCTGCAAGGAGATCAGACCTGGGAAATTAATGTACAAGGGTATACGTGCTATCGTAGGGACAGAAATGTGGGCAGAGGGGGTGGGGTGGCCCTGTTGGTGAGGAATGAGATTCAGTCCTTTGTAAGGGGGGACATAGGGTCAGGAGAAGTAGAGTCTGTGTGGATAGAACTGAGGAACAGTAAGGGCAAAAGGACCCAAATGGGTGTTGTCTACAGGCCACCAAACATTAGCATGGATATTGGGTGCAAGTTGAATAGGGAGTTAACATTGGCATGTGGCAAAGGTAATGTCGCAGTAGTTATGGGGGATTTCAACATGCAGGTGAACTGGGAGAATCAGGTTGGTGCTGGACCACAGGATAGGGAGTTTGTAGAGTGCCTATGGGATGCATTCTTGGAACAGCTTGTACGAGAGCCGACCAGGGACAAGACTATTCTGGATTTAGTGTTATGTAATGAACAGGATTTGATAAGCGATCTTGCAGTAAAGGAGCCATTAGGAGGTAGTGATCATAATATGATAAGATTTTATCTGCAATTTGAGAAGGATAAGGGCAGCTCAGAAGTGTCAGTGTTGCAGTTGAACAGGGGAAACTATGGAGCCATGAGGGAGGAGCTGGCCAAAGTTGACTGGATGGATATCCGAGCAGAAAAGACAGTGGAACAGCAATGGCAGGTATTCTTAGGAATAATGCACAAGGTGCAAAATCAGTTCATCCCCCAGAGAAGGAAGGATTCAAAGGGGGGAAAGGGGCCACAGCAGTTGACAAAGGAAGTCAGAGATTGCATAGCATTAAAAAAAAAAAGGAAGTATGACAGAGCTACGGTGAGTGGGAGGACAGATGATTGGGAAATTTTTAAGGAACAACAGAACTTAACTAAAAAGGCAATACGGGGAGAAAAAATGAGGTACGAACGCAAGCTAGCCAGGAATATAAAGGAAGATAGCAAAAGCTTGCTTTTTTTAAATATAAAAGGTATGTGAAGAGAAAGAAGATAGTTAAGAACAATGTTGGACCCTTGAAGAATGAATTGGGTGAAATTGTTATGGGAAACAGAGAAATGGCAGAAGAATTTAATGAGTACTTTAGATCTGTTTTCACTAAGGAAGACACAAGCAATCTCCCAGATGTATGGATGGGCCAAGGACATAGGGTAACAGAGGAAATGAAACAGATTGACATTAGGAAGGAAACGGTGATGAGTATACTGATGGGACTGAAGGCTGACAGATGCCAGGTCCAGATGGTCTGCATCCTAGGGTACTAAAGGAGGTGGCCCTGGAAATTGCAGATGCATTGGTAATCATTTTCCAATGTTCCTTAGATTCAGGATCAGTTCCTGAGGATTGGAGAATGGCTAATGTTATCCCACTTTTTAAGAAAGGAGGGAGGGAAAAAACAGAGAACTATCGACCTGTCAGCCTGACATCGGTGGTGGGGAAGATGCTAGAGTCCATTATTAAAGATGAAATAGTGGCATATCTAGATAGCAGTGATAGGATTGGGCCGATCCAGCATGGATTTACCTAGGGTAAATCACGCTTGACTAATCTGTTGGAGTTTTTCCAGGATGTAACCAGGAAATTAGACGGGGGAGATCCAGTGGATGTAGTGTACCTCGATTTTCAGAAGGCATTTGATAAGGTCCCACATAGAAGATTGGTGGGTAAAATCAAAGCTCAGGGCATCGGGGGGAAGGCATTGACATGGATAGAAAACTGGTTGGCAGATAGAAAGCAAAGGGTAGCGGTGAATGGGTGTTTCTCGGAATGGCAGGTGGTGACTAGTGGGGTGCCACAGGGCTCGGTATTGGGACCACAGCTGTTTACCATTTACATCAACGATTTAGATGAAGGCATAGAAAATAACATCAGCAAATTTGCTGATGACACTAAGCTGGGTGGCAGTGTGACATGTGATGAGGATGTTAGGAGAATTCAGGGTGACTTGGATAGGCTGGGTGAGTGGGCAGATACTTGGCAGATGGCGTTTAATGTGAATAAGTGTGAGGTTATCCACTTTGGGAGTAAGAACAGGAAGGCAGATTATTATCTGAACGGTATAGAGTTGGGTAAGGGAGTAATACAAAGAGATCTCGGAGTCCTTGTTCATCAGTCACTGAAGGTGAATGAGCAAGTGCAGCAGGCAGTGAAGAAGGCTAATGGAATGTTTGCCTTTATTACAAAGGGAATTGAGTACAAGAACAAGGAAATCCTCTTGCATTTGGTGAGTACTGGAGTATTGTGTACAGTTTTGGTCTCCAGGGTTAAGGAAGGACATCCTGGCTGTGGAGGAAGTGCAGCGTAGATTCATGAGGTTAATTCCTGGGATGTCTGGACTGTCTTACGCAGAGAGGTTAGAGAGACTGGGCTTGTACACGCTGAAATTAAGGAGATTGAGAGGGGATCTGATTACAACCTATAAGATTATTAAGGGATTGGACAAGATAGAGGCAGGAAATATGTTCCAGATGCTGGGAGAGTCCAGTACCAGAGAGCATGGTTTAAGAATAAGGGTTAGGTCATTTAGGACAGAGTTAAGGAAAAACTTCTTCTCCCAGAGAGTTGTGGGGGTGTGGAATGCACTGCCTCAGAAGGCAGTGGCGGCCAATTCTCTGGATGCTTTCAAGAAGGAGCTAGATAGGTATCTTATGGATAGGGGAATCAAGGGATATGGGGACAAGGCAGGAACCGGGTATTGATAGTAGATGATCAGCCATGATCTCAAAATAGCGGTGCAGGCTCAAAGGGCCGAATGGTCTACTTCTGCACCTATTGTCTATTGACACTGCTCTTCCTTTTCTAGATCTGACAAACTGCCCACTGATACTTACAATGAACCCACCAACTCCTACAGTTACTCAGATTACACCTCTTCCCACTCTGAACCTTGTTAGGATGCCATTCCTTTCCCACTTACTTCATTTTTGCCACATCTGCTCATGAGGTGAGGGGTTTTGTTCCAAGCAATCTAAAATGTCCTCCTTTTTCAGGAAGCATGGCTTGCTGGAGTCCAATCTAACATATTTCTTGTACTTCTGCTCTCTTCCTGCCTTCCCCAAGACAGAAAAGGGATAGTGGTCCCCTGGTTCTTACCTTCCGCTCTATGATCCTCCACATCCATTGAGCCACACAGCATTAAAACAGACACCTCAGCCTAACTCATCCATGCTGACCAAGTTGCCTACATCAGATAGTTCCATCTGGCAGTTTATGGCCCATATCCCTCTAATCCTTCCTTTCCATGTGCCTATCCCAATTCTTTTAAATTTAATTGTACCTGCCTCTATCACTTTTAAATCTTTCGCCTCATACTTCTAATTTTAGACTTCTTTACCTTAGACTGTGCATGCTCTGTATCTACACCTCTTGTGATTTTATAAGCTTTGACAAAGTAACCGTCAGCCTTCCACTTCAGCGAGAACTGATTCAGCCATCTACTTTCTCCTTTTAACTGAAGTCCTTCAGTCTCAATAACATTCCTGTGACCCTAGAGTCCTCAGATCCTACACAAATCAACTGACAGCAGTATTTGCAAATGTTGCTACCTCTCCTTACTCCAATCTGAAGTTTCCCCACCTAAAGAACATGACCAAAGAAAAATAAGGCAACATGCCTTACTGTTGGGTGGCTGTGACATCCACTGTCATGAGCTTGGTCATGGCACACTTCAACTCCAGACTTACAGGCAAACATGACCCACAATTCACGAGCTATGGCACACACCATTTCCCTGGCCTCACCTAGTAACAAAGATAGCCCCGTTAGACTCCTATTTATTAACTATGTTTCCATCTTTAATATCATAATTCCAAACAAATTAAGATCTGAGTTTGAAGATTAGTCTCAATATTTACTTCTGAAAATGAATCTGGTCTTCCTGACCAGAAGGCTGTAATCAGTAAAGATATCAGAAATGACATCCATTGTAATTTCTATCAGCTGCAGTATCATCCACCACCACCCACATCTTTTCCTGCCCACCTCTTTCTGCCTTTTACAGGGATCACTTCCCGTGACTCCAGCTCTCTCTTACCCCTGCTCTCACTATAGATGTAGCACATGTTCTTGCACCTCCTCCTCCGCTGTCATCCAGGAACCAGTCTTCCCAGGTGAGGCAAAGGGTCACAAGCGTCTCCTCCAACCTTGTCTACTGCATTGGGTGCTCCTGATGTGAACTCTTCTACATCGACAAGACCAAGGGCAGGCTTGACAACTGTTTCCTAGATCACCCACACTCAGTACACAATTCCAAACTGTTAACCATTTCAACTCTTTTCCCTATTCCCACACCAACCTGCCCATCCTTCTACTGCTACGATGAAGTCCAACACAAAGTAATAACTTAGATTCTGCCAAGGCAGTCTACAAGCTAACAGAATACTCAGTTTCACACCCCCATCCTCCATTTCGTTCCAACTATCATTCACCTCACCACCATCACTCATTTAAATCCAGCTCTGCTAGACATTTGTATTCCTACTTTTTCCCTCCAGCAGCTATCTCCTACCTTCCTACTTCCTTCACTCCACCTTGCTCCATCTGTTGTTTTTAATCTCTCTTGGTCTGCCCCCACCACCTGCCATTCTTCAACTTCACCCCACTTGCCTCCTCTACCTGGCATAACCTGTCTGTCATCTTACACTCCTCCTCAGTACACCAATTGCCCCAGAATACTTTCTCATCACTCCCCTTCCCCTCTGTATTCTAACCACCTCGCCTTTCTACTGTTTTCATGCAGAATTTCTACCCAAAACACAATTTCTTCTCACCAATGCTGCTCGACCCATTGAATTCTTCCATCTTGTTCTAGATTCCAAAATCTGTATTCTCCTGTGCTTCCAAATAGCTCCTCTTATTGGCATTATAATCTTGCATTTCCAGGTCCTATGTTGAGGATAATAAAATCAGCCATCGTCCAGTTCTGGACTCTAGCTACATTTATCCAGGCTTTCCGATTTCAAAACAGATTTGGAGTGGAAAATAAACTGCTGGAGGAACACAGCAGGTTGAGCAGCATCTATTGGGGTTGGGGTGCAGAGAAAGACCCCTGCTATAAATATAACCAGCGGCTTGGCCTCCACAGCCATGTGTGGCAATGAATTAAACATTCATCACCCTTGAGCTAAAGGAATTCCTTGGGACACCTTTCTATTCTGAGGCTGCGCCCTCTAGTCCTAGACTCCCCCACTATCAGAAACATCCTTTTCACATCCACTATATTCAGGCTTTTCAATTTCGATAGGTTTCAATGAGATATCCACCCCCCACCCCTCCGCCATTCTAAACTTCAGTGAGAACAGGCCCAGAGATGAACACACCTCATGTATTAACCCTTTCATTTCCCAGACCATTTCTTGAAGTTCTCTCCATTCTCTGGACCCTCTTCAATATCAACACATCCTTTCTTTGACGAGGGTCCCAAAAGTGCTAAAAACTCTGCAGTTTGATCACTACCTTATAAAACCTCAGCAAAACCTCATTTTTGTATTCTACTCCTCTCAGAATGTGTCTTCTTTACCACCGAATCAACCTGCAAGTTAACCTTTGGGAATCCTACAGGGACTCCAAAGTCCCTTTACACCCGATTTCTGTATTTTCTCCCAGTCCATGCCTTTATTCCTTCTGACAAAATACATAGCCGTACACTCCTCACTGGTTGAGAAGCAACTTGCATCTGTACTTCCTACTACCACAACAGATCCGCAGCAGATGCCATTTCATTGGCTCTTCATTCAGCCCTGGAAGATCTAGACAGCAAGATGTAAACATCAGGATGCTCTTTATTGACTGCAGCTCCACATTCAATACTATCAGCACCCCCCACTCAAACTAATCAGTAAGCTCCAAGACCTGGGCCTCAATACCTTCTTGTGCAACTGGATCCTCAATTTCCTCACTTGCAGACCTCAGTCAGTTCAGGTTGGCAACAACATCTCTTCTATGACCACAAAGCTGTGTGCTTAGACTCTTGCTCTTACTGGTTTTACATTTATGACTGTGTGGCTAAGCACAGCTATAAAGCTATACTTAAGTTTGCTGACGACAGTACTGACATTGGCTGAATCAAAGGTGGTGACAAATCAGCATATAGGAGGAAGATTGAAAATCTGGCTGAGCAGTGCCACAACAATCTCTCACTCAATGTCAGCGAGGATCTGATTATTGACTTCAGGAGGAGGAAAGCAGAGATCCATGAGCCAGTCCTCATATGGGGATCAGAGCTAGAGAGGCTCAACAACTTTAAATTCTTCTGTCATTTCAGAGGACCTGTCCTGACGAGTGCAATTATGAAGAAAGCACGGCAGTGCCTCTGTTTCCTTAGAAGTTTGAAGATTCTTCTAACCTCTGACAAACTTCTATAGATGTGTGGTGGAGAGTATATTGGCAGGCTGTATCACTGCCTAGTATGGAAACACCAATGTCATTGAACAGAAATTCCTACAAGTAGTAGTGGATATGGTCCAGGCCATCATGGGAAAAGCCCTCCTCACCAATGAACACAAGCACACAAAACATTGTCACAGGTAAGCAGCATTCATCATCCAGGTCATGCTCTCTTTTCGCTGTTGCCATTGGGAAAGTGGTACTGTGCCCTCAAGACTCACACCACCAGGTACAAGAACAGTTATTACTCAACTATCAGACTCTTGAACCAGATAGGATAACTTCATTCGTCTCATCACTGAACTGTTCCCACAACCTATGGACTCTTCATCTCATGTTCTCAATATTTTATTATTACTTTTTGCCCTTTTTGTATTTGCACAATATATTGTTTTTTTGCCCACTGATTGTCTGCTCCATTGGTGCAGTTTTTCATTGATTTTATTATCGTTATTGAATTTATTGATTATGACTGCAAAAAAATATCTCAGTTGCATATGGTGATTATATGTAATTTGATAATAAATTTATTTTGAACTTCCCAAAACTGTATTGCAGCTGCCACTTCTTTGCCCTTTTTCCTCGTCCAAGTCCTTCAGCAGACCCCCTGCTTCCTCAACACGACCTGCCCATCCACCTATCTTCATATTGGCTGCAAACCTGGCTTCCAAATCACTGACAATTTTCTACATCTCAGCTAAAACTGTCAGTATATAACAGCATCTTTTAACCATCTTACTTCCTTATCCTGCTGCTAGGTGAACATGTACACCATTACTTTACATCCAAGTTCAGTATTTGTTTTTAAAACCTCTGCAGATTACCCCATTTCTGCAGATTGAATACCATTTCTGCCACCTAACTTCCTGACTGACAGCAGTCTTTTTTTTTATATAACCTTACAACAAGGTTGTTTTCTGTATTTACAAACTTTTTAATCACGTCCCTGAAAAGCAGATGTCATACTTAAAAGGTGCACATATGCTGAGAAATCAATGAGAAGATTCAAGTTCCAGAAATTAGTTAATTGAATGGATTTTAAAAAAACTTACTTGCAAGTATTAGTACAAAATGATTTTGCACTTTTAATTCACATCTGCCCTTGATATGCAAAGTTTTCAGCTCTAGTTTATTTAAAATCATGATTACATAAAAGAAAACAGTATATTTTCTGCTATATCAATTGGGAGAAATCAAGATTAGTTATAACCAAACAAGAATGAGCGCAGAAACATCAGGTAAATTAATTACCTACCGTAAGAATTTAAAACACTGAGATTTCAGTAATATCCCCTAAGTTAAGAAAAGGCCAATTCAAATAGTCTTTGCTGATGTTGGAGAATAATACCTATGCACACTGTGACAGGTATTTAAAAGGCAGTGCAAAACTGAAAAGTGGAGAATTAACAGAGTACCAATAGCCAAAAACAGAATTACTCTCCTCCTCTATCCCACACAGCCTGTTAATTAAATTACATACTCAATGTGTTATAACTTATACAACAGCAGAAGACAGCATGTTGATAAAAGTAAAAACTTACACACAGAAACTCAGTTTGTTTACTTTAATGAGACCTTATCCACTTAAAAACTAGTCATTTCAGTTTATTGAAAACATCTTAATACGTGAGTTTTTGAAACTCTGCTCAAGTAAAATTTGTAGAATGGTATCCAAATAATGAGTAAGATGTTCATTTGCAAATTACTTTTGATTTTGCCCCCTATGGCTCACTCTAACAAGTCTACAAATTGCAAGTTTGTCTAAAAATAAAATTCTCATCTGAATGCTATATCCCCAGAAAACAAAAACTGCAACCTTATTTAGGTTCCAAATATACAGATGAGCTCTCACACATTTCCATGATGCTGAGCAAGACCTCAAATCTGTGCAAAGATTTATTTTACTCAAACCACATTGACTATAAACACTGGCTCAGAGCATTCATTCCAGAGTTGAAGTGATCAGAAACAGGATTTAAAAAAGCTGATGCAATGATTATGCACACGTACTAGGTAACGACATGCTTATATGATGAAATATCCTGCACTGAAAAAAAAATCTATTTCTTTTGAGTCAATACCAAAAGGAACACAAAATCAAAACTCCATAAGAATCCAATACTTCGTATGATCTATAGAATCATACACTGGCCAAAAACAATTTGCTTTACAGAACTGTTTACATTAGAAGACTAAGCTGCAAATTTCTCCAGGTATACAAACCATATTGAAATGGCAAAAGTTAGCAAATCTCTACCCCAAAGTGCAGCTCGATGAGTAGCTCTTCCAAAAAAACATTCTTACACATTCTATAGCTTAGTCCATTAATTATTTTTAATGCTTTTAGATGGCATCTCAGCATTATTGCCACTGCTAAATTAAAGTGGACAGGATTGAACACTGGAACTTAAAAACTGAAGCTATTACTCGTCTGAACCCACAGTCCTCTTCGCTCTCTTACGGGGAGACCTCCTTGGTGAAGTTTTGTCTGTGAATAAATATATAAAAAACAATTAGAATACACTGTTTTTTTTCCTAGTCAATGCAGCTTGAGGTGAAAAGAAATACAAATGGGGAGCATCAATAGCCTCATTGTCGTGAGTAATTTGTCTCTGGCTACCACCTGAAAATCGCTCAGGAATCAGTTAAGCAAAAAAGAGGAACAGCTTGCTTTCTGCCTTCTAATTATGGCACTTAAGACCGTAGAATGTAAGTATTTGCTGAGTGGCTTTATCCTCCCACGAGGCTACGCCAGGATCACCAGACTCAAAGTTACTTTCACCAAACAGCAAGGGTGATCAACACCTCTACCCACTAACCCACTGCTCCACATCCCATCATCACTACTTTATAATTTCCTGTCTGTCACTTCATGTATAGACATTCTTGTGCCTAGTGTCACTTTATGGACATAATCCATATTTATAAGCCATCTTGTGCATTTATATTATTGTGTTCTTTATCTTGTTTTTGTGCTACATTGGATCTGGAGTAACAATTAATTGTCTCCCCTACACATGTGTACTGGAAATGAAATTAAACAATCTTGAATCATGTCCTTCCTTGTGTGTTGATCACCTCGTTGTTCCTCAAACTTTCCCAAATCCAACTATTTCTGGCTTTCACGAATGACAATTAATCAGAAATATTAACTTACTTTTTCCCTTCATAGGATCAAGTAATTTAAGCATTTGGCATTTTTTAGCATCCACACAGCTTTGCTTTTGTAATAATTGAGATATTTCTTCATTAACAACAAACTTAATTTTAGGCTAAAAGGCAACTTATTGAATGTGATTTAATTCACATTTAATCAAGTGCACAGCAAATGTTTGCAGTTTCAGTTATACACCAACTTAAATGAATATAAATAAACTTCCCAAACATTCAACATTTCCCCCACATTATCCTGTACGTAGTTGTTTCAAAAATTTATAGTGTACAATTGGATGGAAAATTAAAAAAAAAACTTTGTAACAAAAGAATGCTGTTGTTTGAATTTCCAGCATCTGCAGATTTCCTCGTGTTTGCTGTATATCAAATATCTACTGTCAAATTTCAAACTTCAAAAGATTACAGCCAACATTCAAAAGCTGATCACAAGTCATTTGTTAGATGAAATTTGACAGTGGGTATTATAATAATACTAAACTGAGTATTCAAAGATATAAATCAAACCCACCAATTATTTAGCTCAATATAACTTGAAGGACTGCTCCTTGAGATGCCAATGGAAACTACAACTATAAAAATTTTAAGCTGCTGCCATGCCTGACACTGTGTAAACATTACAATGACCATACAAATCTATTCGAACTGACAACAAGTTTAAGACATTGTATCTTTCACTTCATTCAGTTTAACCTCTTTGTCCCACTCAAGGATGTTGTAACATTTAATATATCCGCAGCTGTTCTTTTGATGCTGGACTTTATCAAATAATAGAGGACATTTGTATAATGGGGTCTTTATATCATATTTATCTCTGGCAAAGAAAGAGGTAAAGCAGGCACAGATTTAACGAGCAAGTAGCATATATACAATTTTCTAGCCGTACGTGTATAATTGGAAGAGACCACATGGAGTCAAAGTTTACCATACAAAATACTGGCATAGAAAACAAGGCATTAAGAAGATTTTTCATCTTTGGTCATATAATAAGTTGATCCATTATCCTTTTAATATTAAGCCCAAGGTCCTAAGGTACACCATCCAAAAGCAAACAACAGTATTAAACCTCAATGGTGCTTAATTTTAGTAGAACAGATTGAGCAATAGAAACATTAGATCTCACCTCGTCTACTCTGCACTGAAAGCACAAGAAAGGCAAAGCAAACATTAGAATCAATGTTTTAGAATACATTGTCTTCTGATAAAGTCAGGTGCAGGCAGACACGTACACCATAAACTCAACATGCAGAAACGCAAATTCAGTAGCATTCCATTCACAATTGCTGGGAGCACATCAGAAATCAGAAACCATAAAGACCCAAGGCATAGGAGCAGAATTAGACCATTCGGCCCATCTAGTCTGCTCCAGCATTCAATCACTGCTGATCCTGGACCCCACTCAACCCCATACACCTGCCTCCTCACCATATCCTTGGATGCCCTGACCAATCAAACAAAAGGCACCAATGCTTAAAATGGCATTTAAAAAGCCCAGCAGCCTGAAGATCGAATCCTAATACCAGATATCAATTGTCTAAATTGTGCACCTGTGAAGGACAGCATGCCAAAGTGGCCCATGCATTCTGAATGTGCTCCTTTGCCACAACAATCTCAAATCCAAAACCTGCTAGAAATCTGAAATAAAGCAGAAAATGCTGGAAACACTCACCAGATCAGACAGTATCCAAGGTAAGAGAAAAAAAATTCATGTTGAATCACAATTGACAAATATTAACTGTTTCCCTTTCCACAGAAGCTGTCTGCGTCCAACATTCAGACTGATGGATACTGGCAAATTAGGCCTATTCATTTGGCTTTTTAAAAAAATGACAATACACCAACTATTCCATTAATATGACGACAAGGAACCTTAACTGAGACCATTTTCAATGGTCTACTCAAACATAATTATAACATGTCATGCTTGAAACGATGACATTGTCATATTAAACCTGTGTAGTAAGTAGCTAAAGGCAAACATACTTGAGGCTTCCATGTTGTAAATACAAGAGGTATTAAACAATCTTCAAAAATTCTCAAGTGCAGGTTATGTACAAGAAATAAGATGGACAGGTGACAGCAGAGGCCTTGAAACTCAAGATATACCATGCAAGAGGCAAACAGAGGCCCTTAAATTTGGAGGTATCCTAACAAGATAGAACACAGACCATTCTGTTTGATAATAGCATGCTCAAAATTTCCTGGCCATTTCAAGATAGCTAGCTAGCACTTGTATATCACAGCTCAATTAAGCATCAAGACTCCACTCCACAAAAAGCAGCAGGCTATCTTAATTTTGAATTAGTGCAATTGCAGTAGAGCTATTTAGCAAACAAAGAGAAGTGTCAGATTATGGCAGCTTCTGCTGATCAGTTACATTACAATTGCAAAATCTCATTCCTCACCACAGACTCCCCTCATCAGTCTAAGTGTTATAGTTTATGAATACCAGAGCCAAGATATCTGAAATTCAGCTGTACTAACATTCTGAAGCAACTCTTTAATAATGACACAAATACCTCCACTATAACAGGCAAGGCAACAAAGCAGGTTAGATTTAAATAGGACGCAATGCCCACTTGTAAGTTACTTACTGATCTGGTTCAGGGTTTCCTGAGGAATCCAGCTCATGTCTACGTTGTTGTGGTTAGATGTACCCATCTCTACTTTGGAAGTTGGCCGTCTTCTCTGATTGGGGGGAAAAACACAAGAGAAATGCTAATAAAGGTACAAAGTAGCTAAAATAAATTGCCTAGGACAGAAGAATAATCAAATTAATTTCTCATATCGAAAAGGGGAAAATTTTCCATGTAAAGTACACCAAGTGGTGTACATACTGTGGGTGAATGTTAAAGTTAGAACTGAAAATTAACAAAATATAATAAGACATGGGATTGTAGCAGAAACAGGAACACAGCCAGAGGAAAGTTCACATTATCCATTAAGTCCAAGTCATTGTAACAGACCATTCCGTACAGGGCACCCATGTCATAACTCTGCAGAATAATCTACTGTAATTAGTTTCATTGCTGTTGTTTGTGTTTCTTTTATGCAGAGTGGTGAGTGTGTGGAATGGGCTGCTGGCGATGATGGTGGAGGCAATTACGATAGGGTCTTTGAAGAGACTCCTGGACAGGTACATGGAGCTCTGAAAAACAGAGGGCTGTCGGTAAGCCGGGGTAATTTCTAAGGACAGGACATGTTCGGCACAGCTTTGTGGGCTGAAGGGCCTGTATTGCACTGTAGGTTTTCCATGTTTCGCTTCATTGTCTGCAAATTCATTTGCCTCTGGTTTACATCAAATTTCCATAAGATACAGGAGCAGAAGTAGGCCATTCGGCCCATCGAGTCTGCTCTGCCATTCAATCATGAGCTGATCCAATTCTTCCAGTCATCCCCACTCCCCTGCCTTCACTCCATACCCTTTGATGTCCTGGCTAATCAAGAACCCACCTATCTCTGCCTTAAATACATCCAATGACTTGGCCTCCACAGCCACTCGAGGCAACAAATTCCACAGATTTACCACCCTCTGACTAATTTCTCCACATCTCAGTTCTAAAAGGATGTCCTTCAATCCTGAAGTCATGCCCTCTTGTCCTAGAATCCCCTACCATGGGAAATAACTTTGCCATATCTAATCTCTTCAGGCCTTTTAACATTCAGAATGTTTCTATGACACCCCCCCCTCATTCTCCTGAACTCCAGGGAATACAGACCAAGAGCTGCCAGATGTTCCTCATACGGTAACCCTTTCATTCCTGGAATCATTCTCGTGAATCTTCTCTGAACCCTCTCCAATGCCAGTATATCCTTTCTAAAGTAAGGGGCCCAAAACTGCACACAATACTCCAAGTGTGGTCTCACGAGTACCTTATAAAGCCTCAACATATAACCATATAACAATTACAGCACGGAAACAGGCCTTCTAGTCCATGCCGACGCTTACACTCACCTAGTCCCACCTACCTGCACTCAGCCCATAACCCTCCATTCCTTTCCTGTCCATATACCTATCCAATTTTACTTTAAATGACAATACTGAACCTGACTCTACCACTTCTGCTGGAAGCTCATTCCACACAGCTACCACTCTCTGAGTAAAGAAATTCCCCCTCGTGTTACCCTTAAACTTTTGCCCCCTAACTCTCAAATCATGTCCTCTTGTTTGAATCTCCCCTACTCTTAATGGAAAAAGCCTATCCACGTCAACTCGACCTATCCCCCTCATTATTTTAAATATCTCTATCAAGTCCCCCCTCAACCTTCTACGCTTCAAAGAATAAAGACCTAACTTGTTCAATATCGAGGTCAGCAGGAGACGCTCATGGAGTGAGCACTGTTTCAGATTCGCTCCATAACCTTTACTTTTTTTAAACCTATGATCACCCTTATTTAACTTACTTTTACCTACACCAAAAGATTCTTGCTACTTTTTTGGACTTATCTTTAAGAGTCTATTGTGAATTTTGAAGAAATGAGTACAAAAATGGCTTTGAGATCTAAAGGGCGAGACCCTGGGAAAGATTCTAACGGGAACGGAAGGAAGAAAAAGACCGATCCTAAGCGCACTGAATTGACTTATGAAATGTTATTGGAGCTTTTAAATGAAAAGTTTGAAGAACGACAAATTTTCAAACAAGATATAAAGGCTTTTCAGGATTATATGGATAAGACTGATTCAGTAGTTAACCAGCAGCAAGCTCTAATCGCAACTTTGCAAGAGGACGCTCAGAAGCGAGACTTGATAATCGAAAAACTGGAGCAGAAATTATCTTCGACGATTAAACAGGTGGAAACACTTAAAGCCAAGTGTGTCGACTTTGAAAATCGGTCCAGAAGACAAAACTTACACATACTTGATCTCCCGGAAGGTATTGAACAAGGGGACCCCTCGAAGTATTTTGCTCAACTTTTAAAGGATGCACTCCCTCCTGTATTCCCAGACAGTCCTCCGTTACTCGATCGCGCTCACAGAATTTTGCGTCGATCACCAAGTGCTTCAGCTTAACCACCAGTTGTAATTGTCCGATTTCACTACGTGCATGTTAAAGAGCAACTTATTCGTGTGGCTCGGCGTGTAGGGATGGTCAAATTCCAAGAATTCGATTTTCGATTAGTGGAGGATTTTAGTCCAGAAGTAACGAAGGCAAGGCTTCTTTTTAAACCTCTGATGTCCGAATATTATGAGAAAAATCTAAAACCTGCACTCTTATACCCTGCAAAGCTCAGAATCTCGCCTCCCAATGCATCACGGCGTGTTTTACGTTCTACATCTGAAGCTAGAAGCTTTCTGAATGAGAACTACCCTACTGCTGCGGATTCTCGTCTCTAATAAATGAGTGATTTTGATCGTTACAAGATAGTTTTTGTTTCCAAAACCAGATTTTGTTTCTGGCTATTGGTGTAGGTTTACTCTATATTTTATACTCTAATTAAAGTTTTTTTTTTGAAGTACTAATCTTTTTATTTTACTTTAACCACTGTACTTTATCTTTGGTCATTATTATTAATCCTTTGAAGGCAAATTTTTTTTTTACTAAGATGGTGGTTTCTTCTCTAAACTTGTTCAATATCACATTGCTGCTCTTACATTCTATACCTCTAGAAATGAATGCCAACGTTGCATTCGCCTTCTTCACACGGACTCAACCTGGAGGTTAACCTTTAGGGTATCTTGCACAAAGACTCCCAAGTCCCTTTGCATTTCTGCATTTTGAATTCTCTCCTCATCTAAATAATAGTCTGCCTGTTTATTTCTTCCACCAAAGTGCAAAACCATACACTTTCCAACATTGTATTTCATTTGCCACTTCTTTGCCCATTCCTCTAAACTATCTAAGTCTCTGCAGGCTCTGTTTCCTCAACCCTACCCACTCCTCATCTACCATTGTGATTAATGGATTTGTGGCTGAATTTACTGATGATACACAGTCCAAATCATTGACATACAGTGTAAAAAAGTAGCAGTCCCAACTCCAACCCCTGTGGAACTCCACTGGTAACTGGCAGCCAGCCAGAAAAGGATCCCTTTATTCCCACTCTGTTTTCTGCCAACCAACCAACCAATGTTCCAGCCATGCTAGTAACTCCTCTGTAATTCCATGGGATTTTACCTTGCTAAGCAGCCTTATGTGCAGCACCTTATCAAAGGCCTTCTGAAAATCCAAGTACAGCACATCTACTGCATCTCCTTTGTCTACCCTGCTTGCAATTTCCTCGAAGAATTGCAGTAGGTTTGTCAGGCCTATCTTGTCACATGCCTCCAGGTATGCCATAATCTCATCCCTAACAATCCATTCCAACAACTTCCCAACCACTGATGTCAAGCTAACAGGTCTATAGTTTCCTTTCTGCTGCCTCCCACCCTTCTTAAATAGCGGAGTAACATTTGCAATTTTCCAGTCATCCAGTACAATGCCAGAATCTATAGATTCTTAAAAGATCATTAATGTCTCCGCAATCTCTCCAGCTACTTCCTTCAGAACCCAAGGGTGCATTCCATCAGGTCCAGGAGATTTATCCACCCTCAGAACATTAAGCTTCCTGAGCACCTTCTCAGTTGTAATTTTCACTGCACAAACTTCACTTCCCTGACACATGTCCGGTATACTGCAGATGTCTTCCATTGTGAAGACTGATGCAAAATATGCATTCAGTTCCTCTGCATCTCTCTCATTGCAATATCTCCAGTGTCATTTTGTACCCTTTATATACTTATAAAAAAAATTCTAGTAGCTTCTTTGATATTATTCGCCAGCTTCCTTTCATAATTCATCTTTTCTTTCCTAATGACCTTCTTAGTTTCCTTCTGCACGTTTTTAGAAGCTCCCCAATCTGTCTTCCCACTGGCTTTGGCTTCCTTGTATGCCCTCTTTTGCTTTTACTTTGGCTCCGACTTCATTTGTCAGCCATGGTAATGTCCTTCTGCTCTTTGAAAAATTCCTCTTATTTGGAATACATCTGTCTTGCACCTCCCTCATTTTTTCCAGAAACTCCAGCCATTGCTGCTCTGCTGTTCTTCCTGCTAGTGTCCCTTTCCAGTCAACTTTGGCCAGTTCCCCTCTCATGCCATTGTAATTTCCTTTATTCCACTGAAATCCTGACACATTGAAATTTGAGAGGGGAAAAAAATCCAATGTGAACTCAATCATATTGTGATCACTGTTCCCCAAGGGCTCCTTAACCGTAAGCTCTCTTATCACCTCCAAATCATTGCACAACACCCAATCCAGCACTGCCAATCCCCTAGTGGACTCAACAACAAGCTGTTCTAAAAAGATTTTAAAGCTAAGAATTCTACAAATTCTCTCAAGGTCCAGTATTGACCTGGTTTTCCCAATCCACTTTCATGTTAAAATCCCCAATGATTGTCATGACACTGCCCTTCTGACAGGCCTTTTCTATCTCCTGCTGTAATTTGTAATCCACACCCCGACTGCTGTTTGGAGGCCTGTATACAACTGCCATTAGGGTCCTTTTACCCTTGTCACTTCTTAACTCAACCCGTAGAGACTCTACACCTTCCAATCCTATGTTATCTCTTTCTAATGATTTAATATTATTTCTTATGCACAAAGCCACACCACCCCCTCTGCCTACAAACCTATCTTTCTGATACACTGTATATCCTTGGATGTTCAGCTCCCAATGGCAGCCATCCTCTAGCCGAGTTTCAGAGATGGCCACAATGTCATATTTGCCAATCTGTAGCTGAATTTCAAGATCTTCCATTTTATTCCTTATGCTGCGTGTATTCAAATATAACACTTTTAGTCCAATATTTGTTGCTTTCTGTTTTAACTGCACCACTCCTCTATTGACTTGTAACTTATGCCACTGGCTGTGATTATGCCTCATCTGCCTGTTCTTTCTATAATCTCTGATGCACACTATCTTTGATTTATTTCTGTTTTCCCTTTCCTCAACCCTTACACTCCAGTTCCCATTTCCCTGCAAGGTGAGTTTAAAACCTCCCTAACAGCTCTATTAAACCTGCCTGCTAGGATATTGGACACTTTTGGGTTCGTGTGTAACCCGTACTTTTTGTACAGATCGTACCTCCCTCAGAAGAGGCCCCAATGTTCCAGGAATCTGAAGCCCTGCCCCCTACATCAGTCTCTCAGCCACACATTAATACACCTGATCATGTTATTCTTGCATTCACTAGCACATGGCACAGGTAGCAATCCTGAGATTACTACCCTGGAGGTCCTGCTTTTCAGTTTCTACCCAACTTCCTGAATTCTCTCTTCAGGACCTCCTCCCTTTTTCTACCCATGTCATTGGTACCAACGTGCACCAAGATTTCTGGCTGTTCACCCTCTCCCTTCAGAACACTCTGCACCTGTTCCAAGACATCATGTACCCTGGCACCTGGGAGGCAACACACCATGCGGGTATCTCTATCAAACTGACAGAAACTCCTCTCTGTTCCCCTCACTATGGAATCCCCTATGACTAACATATTCCTCATCTTTTTTGCCCTTCTGCACCACGGAACCAGGCTCAGTGCCAGAGACCCGATCGCCATGGTCATCCTCTGTCAGGTCACTGCCCTCAACAGCATCCAAAACGAGATAACAATTACTGAGGGGGATGGCCACAGGGGTGCTCTCTACTGTCTGAGCTCTTCTCTTCCCTGACAGTCACCCACTTATCTAACTCCTGCAGCCTCAGGGTGACTAACTCTCTGCAGCTTCAATCTATCTCCTGCTCACTCTCACTAAAAAGCTGTGGGTCATCGAGCCTCAGCTCCAGATCCCTAACACGGTCTCTCAGGAGCTGCATTTCTGTGCAGCTGGCACAGATGTGGCCATCTGGGAGACTGGAAGATTCCCAGGGTTCCCACATCCAACACCCTGAGCAAAATACTAACCCTACTGACATGCTCTCTATTCCTCAAAAAAATGCAAAGAAAAACCAAAAACTAAGTCCACCTACCCATTTAACTCACTGAAGCCCCTTTCACAGAAGCCAGAATGAGCCAAAGCCTGTCACTTCCACTCTCGCCACTGGCCTACTCCCAGCAAAACCAAACATCCTCACTGCCAGCAATCCTGGTCATTGTCCACATGTTCCCTCTCTCTCTTACCCAATTGAGCTTAATTTGGTTGACTAGGAGATTTTCCTCAGTCTACCTAAACAAAAGTTCTCTACTTCATACATCTGAATCAAATCCCCTCAATCTCCTTTGTGCCAAGAACCCCAGTTCTTAACAAGTGCTTTAGCCAAATTCTTGGAGCCATTCCTGTATTTCCTCATACATAGGAAAAGGACCCAAAAGGACGGAAATCAATTTGAGGAAACTATGGGAGAGGAGGTTAGTTCACCAGTAGAGCAAGTAAGTAGACCGTGTGTGAGGGAGGACAGGCAGGTGATGGAGGAGGGATGCGCTCAGCCCGAAGTTGTAGGGGAGAAGAAAGAAAAGGATAATAAATTTGAATGCATTGCTAGGGATGAAAAGAGAGGAGGAGGTGGAGAGTATCTTAAATGTATCTATTTTAATGCTAGGAGCATTGTAAGAAAGGTGGATGAGCTTAAAGTGTGGATTGATACCTGGAATTATGATGTTGTAGCTATTAGTGAAACATGGTTGCAGGAAGGGTGTGATTGGCAACTAAATATTCCTGGATTTAGTTGCTTCAGGTGTGATAGAGTAGGAGGGGCCAGAGGAGGAGGTGTTGCATTGCTTGTCCGAGAAAATCTTATGGCGGTGCTTTGGAAGGATAGATTACAGAGCTCCTCTAGGGAGGCTATTTGGGTGGAATTGAGGAATGGGAAAGGTGTAGTAACACTGATAGGAGTGTATTATAGGCCACCTAATGGGGAGCGTGAGTTGGAAGAGCAAATGTGTAAGGAGATAGCAGATATTTGTAGTAAACACAAGGTGGTGATTGTGGGAGATTTTAATTTTCCACACATAGATTGGGAAGCTCATTCTGTAAAAGGGCTGGATGGTTTAGAGTTTGTGAAATGTGTGCAGGATAGCTTTTTGCAACAATACATAGAAGTACCGACTAGAGATGGGGCAGTGTTGGATCTCCTGTTAGGGAATGCGATAGGTCAGCTGACAGATGTATGTGTTGGGGAGCACTTCGGGTCCAGTGATCACAATAGCATTAGCTTCAATATAATTATGGAGAAGGACAGGACTGGACCTAGAGTTGAGATTTTTGATTGGAGAAAGGCTAACTTTGAGGAGATGCGCAGGGATTTAGAGAGAGTGGAATGGGTCAAGTTGTTTTATGGGAAGGATGTAATAGAGAAATGGAGGTCATTTAAGGGTGAAATTATGAGGGTACAGAATCTTTATGTTCCTGTTCGGTTGAAAGGAAAGGTTAAAGGTTTGAAAGCGCCATGGTTTTCAAGGGATATTAGAAACTTGGTTCGAAAAAAGAGGGATGTCTACAATAGATATAGGCAGCATGGAGTAAAGGAATTGCTCGAGGAATATAAAGAATGTAAAAGGAAACTTAAGAAAGAGATTAGAAAAGCTAAAAGAAGTTACGAGTTTGGTTTGGCAAATAAGGTGGAAGTAAATCCGAAAGGCTTCTACAGTTATATTAAAAGCAAGAGGGTAGTGAGGGATAAAATTGGTCCCTTAGAGAATCAGGGTGGTCAGCTATGTGTGGAGCCGAGGGAGATGGGAGAGATTTTGAACGATTTCTTCTCTTCGGTATTCACTAAGGAGAAGGATATTGAATGGTGTAAGGTGTGGGAAACAAGTAAGGAAGTTATGGAACCTATGACAATTAAAGAGGTGGAAGTACTGGCGCTTTTAAGAAATTTAAAAGTGGATAAATCTCCGGGTCCTGACCGGATATTCCCCAGGACCTTGAGGGAAGTTTGTGTAGAGATAGCAGGAGCTCTGACGGAGATCTTTCAGATGTCATTAGAAACAGGGATTGTGCCGGAGGATTGGCGTATTGCTCATGTGGTTCCATTGTTTAAAAAGGGTTCTAGAAGTAAGCCTGGCAATTATAGACCTGTCAGTTTGACATCAGTGGTGGGTAAATTAATGGAAAGTATTCTTAGAGATAGTATTTATAATTATCTGGATAGACAGGATCTGATTAGGAGTAGCCAGCATGGATTTGTGCGTGGAAGGTCATGTTTGACAAACCTTATTGAATTTTTTGAAGTAGTTGACGAGGGTAAGGCAGTGGATGTAGTCTATATGGACTTCAGCAAGGCCTTTGACAAAGTTCCACATGGAAGGTTAGTTAAGAAGGTTCAGTCGTTAGGTATTAATGCTGGAGTAATAAAATGGATTCAACAGTGGCTAGATGGGAGATGCCAGAGAGTAGTGGTGGATAATTGTTTATCGGGATGGAGGCCGGTGACTAGCGGGGTGCCTCAGGGATCTGTTTTGGGCCCAATGTTGTTTGTAATATACATAAATGATCTGGATGATGGGGTGGTAAATTGGATTAGTAAGTATGCTGATGATACTAAGGTAGGAGGTGTTGTGGATAATGAGGTGGGTTTTCAAAGCTTGCAGGGAGATTTATGCCGGTTAGAAGAATGGGCTGAACGTTGGCAGATGGAGTTTAATGCTGAGAAGTGTGAGGTTCTACATTTTGGCAGGAATAATCCAAATAGAACATACAGGGTAAATGGTAGGGCATTGAGGAATGCAGTGGAACAGAGCGATCTAGGAATAACAGTGCATAGTTCCCTGAAGGTGGAGTCTCATGTAGATAGGGTGGTGAAGAAGGCTTTTGGAACGCTGGCCTTTATAAATCAGAGCATTGAGTACAGAAGTTGGGATGTAATGTTAAAATTGTACAAGGCATTGGTAAGGCCAAATTTGGAATATTGTGTACAGTTCTGGTCACCGAATTATAGGAAAGATATCAATAAATTAGAGAGAGTGCAGAGACGATTTACTAGGATGTTACCTGGGTTTCAGCACTTAAGTTACAGAGAAAGGTTGAACAAGTTAGGTCTCTATTCATTGGAGCGTAGAAGGTTGAGGGGGGATTTGATCGAGGTATTTAAAATGTTGAGAGGGATAGATAGAGTTGACGTGAATAGGCTGTTTCCATTGAGAGTAGGGGAGATTCAAACGAGAGGACATGATTTGAGAGTTAGGGGGCAAAAGTTTAAGGGAAACACGAGGGGGTATTTCTTTACTCAGAGAGTGATAGCTGTGTGGAATGAGCTTCCTGTAGAAGTAGTAGAGGCCAGTTCAGTTGTGTCATTTAAGGTAAAATTGGATAGGTATATGGATAGGAAAGGAGTGGATGGTTATGGGCTGAGTGCGGGTAGGTGGGACTAGGTGAGATTAAGAGTTCGGCACGGACTAGGAGGGCCGGAATGGCCTGTTTCCGTGCTGTGATTGTTATATGGTTATATATGGTTATATGACCTACATACCCTTCTTAAAGTATGATAAGAGCTAGCTGCAAAACATTAGGTGTAATCTAATCAATTTCACAAAGATTCAGCACCACGTGCCCACTTTGTACAGCTAATTCGAATTAGACTAACCCTTTAGTGGGAGCATATTTTTTAGTACCAAGGAATGCTGAAAGAGCCCAGTATGCAAATTAATGCTTTTAGGCCAAACAATTTGCTGGAAGACAGATGAATCACTGGTCTATAAACAATACTATATTTTTCAAGTATGGCTATTAAAGTTGCATTAACCTTTTAGATATTCTATTCAGCACAATTACAATAATAGTAAAATCACTTCGCAAACATGGAAAGACCTGCTATAAGTCAGCTGTAGGTAAAGCAGACTCTGGGTTCAACACAAGAGTTCAAGTGTCCATAATCTCCCAGCTGAGAAGCCAGATAAGCCTCCTTCTTGAATAGCTACCAATATACATTAAAAGAATTTCCTTTAAACACCAATTGATATTTACTTTATATCAAAGTGAAATAATCTAAATTTATTATTTGATCATTGGAAAACCATAAAGATAACTAAGGATGGAATTAATTTAAAACAATGGATATTCCACAGTCTTGGTAGACCAAAGAACCTGTGTGTTGTCTCACTGCTTCTTCTGAATGTTGCAAAAACACTCTGGCCACAAGTTGTCAAAAGGGCAGCCACAGACAGTGTCTCAGCTTACACTGACTGACGCCTAGCCAGATTCTTTGAATCACATAAAAACTAAAGGATTAAGGACTGCCTCAAAAGGAAGCCAAGGTCCAGCACAACCCAGCTCAGTGAAGTCTCCATGATCAGAAATTAATATCTGATCTTGGTTTTTGTATCATTAGTTATCCTCATACATTAGTAGCTAAAATATACACAACTTAATAGCATTGTGTCGACATGCCAAAGGTTTTGTCATTGAAGAAAGTTTTAAGAACCAACTCCAGTTCTGGAGAATGCAAATTAATTGAATAACAGAATGCGGATTCGTAAAGAGGTCAAAAACGTAAAGTGCATCAGAATTTAAAACTTCACTAAAACATACTTACTTTTCTTGATTCCAGGAGTTGGTGGATACCAACCACAACAAGTAACCCAAGGCCAATTAGGAACATATATAAAAATATTCTGCAAATTAAATTGTTTATATTAAAATATTTATCAAGAACAAGTGCAGAAACCCACCAATAAAAAGCAGCAGCCTGACAGAACACAATCAACAGAGCAGACTCCAGACACACTTAGCAAAAAGCCATTAAAAAAAAAAATCGTTACACAGCTTTTTCATTCCTCTGAAAAGCCAAATCACTCAAAAGGCAATTTGGACTGTTGAGAATGTGAGTATGGAGGTAATCAGGAAAACTCCGTATACCCATTGTTATAACCATTTAATCAAAGGCTTTATGGTTTGCAAAATATTCTAAAAGCATAGATCAACAATTAGCATAATCAGAACAGGAAAGCTAGCTTAGTAAAGATTACTGTACTATGATGAAATACAGAAAATGTGTACTTTCTACAGTAGGCAATCACCCTGCAGGACATTAACAGGATATCAGTTTCACCAATGCTACAAAAGCTATACAACAAAACATTCATTCAAACAAAGCCCGATCAATCTCAGTTTAAAAGACTACATCCCTTTTGTCACATACAATCCATGGTAAGGAGTTTGAACTGGAACTGGAAGAACTCTAGATCATACAGGCAGCTAAACGGATGATAGACAGGACATATAAAGAGGTAGTTACACCCAAGGTGCAGGACACAGGAAACTGGGTTACAGTTAAGAAGGGGAAAGGGGTTAAGGAGTCAGTGCAGAGTACCCCTGTGACCCTCTGACAGGTAAACCACTTTGGATACTGTATGCCAGGGGGTTGACCGAACAAAGGAAAGTCACAGCGGTCAGGTCTCTGGCACTGTGCCTACCTCTGACTCCAGATGGGTGGGGGGGGGAGAGATAGGGGATTCATTGGTTAAGGGGACAGACAGGAGGTTCTGTGCGCGAGAATGAGGTTCCCGGATGGTACGCTGCCTCACAGGTGTGAGGGTCCAGGATATAGGTATCTCGGATTGAGTCCTGAGTTACCTGAGTTTGAGAGTGAACAGCCAGAAGTCGCGGGACATGCAGATGCCAAGTGACGAGCTTCTGCAAAGTGAGTTCATGGAGTTAGGTGCAATGTTAAAGGGCAGGACCTCCAGGAGTGTGATCTCAGAATTGCTGTGCCACGTGCAAGTGAGGCCAGATTATACAGTGCAATGCTTGGCTAACGAGTTGGTATAGGAGGGAGGGCAGAAAATTTTTGGATCGATGGTTCTCTTCCAGGGAAGGTGGGGCCTGTATAGAAGGGATGGTTTTCACCTGAACAGCAGGGAGAATAACATCCTAGCGGGAAAGTTTGTAAATACTGCACAGTGGGGTTTAAACGAGAGTTGCAAAGGGAAGAGAACCAGAGTACCAGAACAGTTAATGGAGAGGATATGGAGACAGATGTTGGTAAGACCTCAAAGTCAGGAATCAAAAGGTTGAGCATGGTGTGACTAGTGCCCTGAGCCATGTATATTTCAAAGCATAGGAAAGGCACATGAGCTCAGGGCATGCATCAACAACTGGAAGTATGACGTTGTAGCCATCAGTGAGTCTTGGTTGCAGGAGGTGCAGGACTGGCAGCTCGATATCCTGTATTCCGCTGGTTTAGATATGACAGAGTGGAAGTGATTAAAGGAGGAGGGGTGGCATTACTAGTCAGGGAAAATGTCACGACAGTGCTCTTTCAGGACAGACTGGAGAACTCGACTCATGAGGAGTTTGAGTGGAAATGAGGAATGAGAATGGTATGACATCGTTAATGGGACTATATTACAGACCACCCAACAGTCCAAGGATTTAAAGAAATAAATCAGTAGAGAGATTGCAGTGTTGCAGGGAACACAAGGTAGTTACAGTCCGTGATTGACTGGGAATCCCATACTGTAAAAGGACTAGACGGGATAGAGTTTGACAAATGTGTTAGAAAAGAGAAAAGTTTCCCTCATCAGTACCTAGAAGTCCCAGTGAGAGAGAGTGTGTGATAGGGAATCTGCTATCAGGTAATGAGACAGGGCAGGTGACAAGTTTGTGTAGGGAACATACACAATGTAGCCATTCTGTGACCACAATGTCATTAGAACTGGGAAAAAGGCCAATTTTGATGGCATCAGAAATGATCTGGCCAAGTGTGGATTGGGACAGGCTGTTTTCTGGCAAAGGAGTTCTTGGCCAGTGGGAGGCCTTCAAAAACAAAATTTTGAGAGTACAAAGCTTGTCTAACCAATCTTAATAGATTTTTTCAAGGAAGCTACCAGGAAGGAACATGATGAAGGCAAGGCTGTGAATATTGTCTACATGGCTTTAGTAAAGCATTTGACAAGGTCCCGCACAGGAGCTGGTCAAGAAAGTTCAGTTGCTCAACATCCAGGATGAGGTAGTAGACTGGATTAGATTTTGGAGAGTCAGAGAGCAGTAGCAGAGGGTTACCTCACTGACTAGAGGTCTGTGACTAATGGTGTGCTGCAGTGATTGTCGTCTATATCAATGAATTAGGTTGGCAAATTTGTGGATGACACCAAGATTGGGGGTGTAATGGACAACAAGGAAGGTTATCATGGCTTGCAGAAGGATCTGCATCAGCTGGAAAAATGGCAGATGGAACTGAATGCAGACAAGTGCAAGGTTTTGCACTTCAGTAGCACTGACACTGAGAAGTGTGAGAGATCAAAGGAATCTGGGAATACAGGGCCATAATTTGTTGAAAGTGGTGTCACACAGGATCGTAATGAAAGCTTTTGGCACAGTCTGCATAAATTAATTTATTGAGTACAGCAGATGGGATATTATGTTGAAGTTGTACAAGACACTGGTGAGGCCTAATTTGGAGTATTGGTCACCTACAGAAAAGATGCAAACAAGGTTGAAAGTGTATAGAAAAAAATTTACAGGCATGTTGCCAGATCCAAAGGATCTGAATTATAAGGAAAGATTGAATAGGTTAGGACTACTCTTCAGAACGCAGAAGATTGAGATGAGATTATGAGGTGTATAGACAGTGTACATACAAGCAGACTTTTTTCATTGAAGTTGGTTGGGACTACAACCAGAGGTGAAAGGTGAGGTTTAAGGAGAAACATGAGAGAAACTTCTTCACGCAGAGGGTGATGTGTGGAACAAGCTGCCAGCACAAGTGATTCATGTGAGCTTGATTTCAACGTTTAACAGTTCTCTGGATAGATACATGGAGATAGTAGGGGTATGGAGGGATAAGGTCCCAGTGTCAGTCAACAAGAGTAGGCAATTTAAATGGTTTCATTGTGGACTAGAGAGGCCGAAGGGCTTGTTTCTCGGCTGTACCTCCATGACTCTATAAAAAGATTACCGGAAGAAAGAATTGTGGAAGAGGCTAAAGCCAATGTTTATTGATTTCTAAATATCAATGTTATTATTTAGTTTAGCTAAACATTGCCTTACTAATAATTTCAAATATGTAAACTGACCTAAACTACCTGAATATTATATAACTGTTCTATGTTATCATCTTGCAGAAAAAATTAACACATGCTAACTCCATTTTAATGTTTTGTACAGACACATGGGACAATCAAAAACATTATGATGGGTGTAATTAATATATTACACAGATATTTCACTATGCAGTATAGGAATTGCACTAGATACAAATCTATAGCAAACATTAGAGTACCAAAACTATGAAACTATAGCATTCATATGGAATGGACCAATTGTTACACAGATCAATGCAATTAATGAGAATATTTCTGCACTTAAGCATATGTATTGTTTAAATAACTAGATTTTAGAAATTTGACTAGTTCCTTAAACAGAAACCTTCAACTCTTGCTCAATCAAATAAAGATACATCTGTCATGTCACACAAGTTTGGCCCTGATCCAATCAGTACAACCTACATATCTGAAGAGGTAGGTATTGTCTGGACAAAAATACTACTCACCAAGCATTAAAGCCCATAACTATATTTTAAAAAAAAATTGTACCCAAATGCCAATTAAGAGGACTCCTAAGTTTTTAGCTTCAATAACTACTGAAGATAACAGTTTATTCAGATGTTGGAAAATGGTGCTGTGTAGCATAGAAAAAGGGTCAAGTTGCCTCTGCAGTTTCAGGTATTATACACACCACCATAAAGAAAACAAAATGACAAAACAGTAAAGAATCAAACAGTCAAAAATTTACTTCAAATAATAAAAATACATCCTCCTTCAAACACTTACGTTTCTCCATCTAGACCATCCTCTCGCTCAGTTATTGTAACAGTCTGGTTGAAAACAGCATCACGGTAAATATTGCCCTACAAAGAGAAATTAAGCACTGATTACAGCAAACAATTACAGACATCATTACTGTCACATCCTGACCCCAAGAGAACTGACAGGGAACACTTACACTGGCATCCTTGTAGTTCAGGTTGATGACTAATCCAAATGGCCGACCTCCCATTGGCTCAGCAGGGATAAACGAATACTCAAATGTTGCTTGACGTTGGGACTGCACTAATGTATTCAGCTGTAATGCTGTGAACTGAGAGAAAAGATCTGCTTGCATTATTCTGCAACATAAATGCATACTGAAGCAAACATGGAACTGTTAGTGAGACAATTTTAGGCAACTTTAAACTTTCTAGTTAAATCAGAAGATTGTCTAGACAAGTTTTAAAAAACTCATTATATAAAATCTCTAACTTCAAAGGGACTTAAGGTTATCAATTAGAATAATTTCATTCAAATCATTTGCATCTAGAATTATTATATGCATTTAGACTTAAAAAGCACTCACATTCTGAATGTAGAACTGATAGTCTTGAGGATAACGGAATGAAGCGTCCAAAGATTCTACAACAAATTCTTCGTTGCCCTTGTTTGTAAATCCAACCAAGAATTTCACAATGTTGTTAGCTGGGAAATCTAAATGATGATTAAGTATAAACATTAGGGAAATGTTACACAATGACCACCCATTTCTTCATTCCCAAAGTATGTGAAGTGATCAAGCAAGGGAACATATAACTGAAGACACTGACAATTTCAACATGAAGCCCAGTCACATGCCACAAATTTCATTACAATCAACCCTCTGCCTCAGTAAAACCCTGCTGAACGCAGCCTATCCCATCATTAAGCTGTGCATTGGCGGAGAAACTGAAGAAACTGGGCTTGGTGTGGACCATGCTGCTGCCTGCTACAGAGGGATGTCGGTGCACTGGCGGTGAAACTGAAGAAACTGGGCTTGGTGTGGACCATGCTGCTGCCTGCTACAGAGGGATGTCGGTGCATTGGCGGAGAAACTGAAGAAACTGGGCTTGGTGTGGACCATGCTGCTGCCTGCTACAGAGGGATGTCGGTGCACTGGCGGAGAAACTGAAGAAACTGGGCTTGGTGTGGACCATGCTGATGCCTGCTACAGAGGGATGTCGGTGCACTGGCGGAGAAACTGAAGAAACTGGGCTTGGTGTGGACCATGCTGCTGCCTGCTACAGAGGGATGTCGGTGCACTGGCGGAGAAACTGAAGAAACTGGGCTTGGTGTGGACCATGCTGATGCCTGCTACAGAGGGATGTCGGTGCACTGGCGGAGAAACTGAAGAAACTGGGCTTGGTGTGGACCATGCTGCTGCCTGCTACAGAGGGATGTCGGTGCACTGGCGGAGAAACTGAAGAAACTGGGCTTGGTGTGGACCATGCTGCTGCCTGCTACAGAGGGATGTCGGTGCACTGGCGGAGAAACTGAAGAAACTGGGCTTGGTGTGGACCATGCTGATGCCTGCTACAGAGGGATGTCGGTGCACTGGTGGAGAAACTGAAGAAACTGGGATTGGTGTGGACCATGCTGCTGCCTGCTACAGAGGGATGTCGGTGCACTGGCGGAGAAACTGAAGAAACTGGGCTTGGTGTGGACCATGCTGCTGCCTGCTACAGAGGGATGTCGGTGCACTGGTGGAGAAACTGAAGAAACTGGGCTTGGTGTGGACCATGCTGCTGCCTGCTACAGAGGGATGTCGGTGCACTGGCGGAGAAACTGAAGAAACTGGGCTTGGTGTGGACCATGCTGCTGCCTGCTACAGAGGGATGTCGGTGCACTGGCGGAGAAACTGAAGAAACTGGGCTTGGTGTGGACCATGCTGCTGCCTGCTACAGAGGGATGTCGGTGCACTGGTGGAGAAACTGAAGAAACTGGGCTTGGTGTGGACCATGCTGCTGCCTGCTACAGAGGGATGTCGGTGCACTGGTGGAGAAACTGAAGAAACTGGGCTTGGTGTGGACCATGCTGCTGCCTGCTACAGAGGGATGTCGGTGCACTGGCGGAGAAACTGAAGAAACTGGGCTTGGTGTGGACCATGCTGCTGCCTGCTACAGAGGGATGTCGGTGCACTGGCGGAGAAACTGAAGAAACTGGGATTGGTGTGGACCATGCTGCTGCCTGCTACAGAGGGATGTCGGTGCACTGGCGGAGAAACTGGAGAAACTGGGCTTGGTGTGGACCATGCTGCTGCCTGCTACAGAGGGATGTCGGTGCACTGGTGGAGAAACTGAAGAAACTGGGCTTGGTGTGGACCATGCTGCTGCCTGCTACAGAGGGATGTCGGTGCACTGGCGGAGAAACTGAAGAAACTGGGCTTGGTGTGGACCATGCTGCTGCCTGCTACAGAGGGATGTCGGTGCACTGGCGGAGAAACTGAAGAAACTGGGCTTGGTGTGGACCATGCTGCTGCCTGCTACAGAGGGATGTCGGTGCACTGGTGGAGAAACTGGGCTTGGTGTGGACCATGCTGCTGCCTGCTACAGAGGGATGTCGGTGCACTGGTGGAGAAACTGAAGAAACTGGGCTTGGTGTGGACCATGCTGCTGCCTGCTACAGAGGGATGTCGGTGCACTGGCGGAGAAACTGAAGAAACTGGGCTTGGTGTGGACCATGCTGCTGCCTGCTACAGAGGGATGTCGGTGCACTGGTGGAGAAACTGAAGAAACTGGGCTTGGTGTGGACCATGCTGCTGCCTGCTACAGAGGGATGTCGGTGCACTGGTGGAGAAACTGAAGAAACTGGGCTTGGTGTGGACCATGCTGCTGCCTGCTACAGAGGGATGTCGGTGCACTGGCGGAGAAACTGAAGAAACTGGGCTTGGTGTGGACCATGCTGCTGCCTGCTACAGAGGGATGTCGGTGCACTGGTGGAGAAACTGAAGAAACTGGGCTTGGTGTGGACCATGCTGCTGCCTGCTACAGAGGGATGTCGGTGCACTGGCGGAGAAACTGAAGAAACTGGGCTTGGTGTGGACCATGCTGCTGCCTGCTACAGAGGGATGTCGGTGCACTGGCGGAGAAACTGAAGAAACTGGGCTTGGTGTGGACCATGCTGCTGCCTGCTACAGAGGGATGTCGGTGCACTGGCGGAGAAACTGAAGAAACTGGGCTTGGTGTGGACCATGCTGCTGCCTGCTACAGAGGGATGTCGGTGCACTGGCGGAGAAACTGAAGAAACTGGGCTTGGTGTGGACCATGCTGCTGCCTGCTACAGAGGGATGTCGGTGCACTGGTGGAGAAACTGAAGAAACTGGGCTTGGTGTGGACCATGCTGCTGCCTGCTACAGAGGGATGTCGGTGCACTGGCGGAGAAACTGAAGAAACTGGGCTTGGTGTGGACCATGCTGCTGCCTGCTACAGAGGGATGTCGGTGCACTGGTGGAGAAACTGAAGAAACTGGGCTTGGTGTGGACCATGCTGCTGCCTGCTACAGAGGGATGTCGGTGCACTGGCGGAGAAACTGAAGAAACTGGGCTTGGTGTGGACCATGCTGCTGCCTGCTACAGAGGGATGTCGGTGCACTGGCGGAGAAACTGAAGAAACTGGGCTTGTTGTGGACCATGCTGCTGCCTGCTACAGAGGGATGTCGGTGCACTGGTGGAGAAACTGAAGAAACTGGGCTTGGTGTGGACCATGCTGCTGCCTGCTACAGAGGGATGTCGGTGCACGAAGGCAGTGATTATCGAGTGCTGTCGCTTTCCTTGTGATTGCAAGATCCTTTTGGACATCAGTAATGTGGAATGCTGCAAGTCACTGATTTATTGGCGAAACAGATAGCAGGGCAGCTGCGTGGCCTCAGTGGTAGTGAGGATTAGGCCTCAAGCTGCCACATCAACTGTCCAAAGCCATCCAGAAGAGTCGGTACTGGAGGCTGCGTGCTGTTGATGCTGTTTTCTCCGGTGTTCGCTCAGCAGGAGACGAGCTATATTGTGTTTGTCTATAGACTGCTGCAACTTTCATGGACTCGGCCTTTATTTTTGTATGACTACGTTTAATGCTATTGTACATGTGCTATATATGCCTTGTGTTGTGTGTGACAATTTATTCTGTAGTTTATACCTTGGCCACAGAGTAACAGTTTCATTTGCCTGTTTTCATGAATGGTTAAGTGACAATTAAACTCGAACTTAATGAGACAGCATTTAATGCTGTCGCATTTTTCATGAATTCTACAAAAAAAAAATCAGTAACTTGACATGATAACCACTTTTGTTACTTCCCTTGAAGGATCTTGGTATCATTTATACCTCTGCTGGGATCATTGTTTCTTTGCCCCACCATTCTCCTTTGCTTGTACTCTATCAGACATTCCCACTCACTACTTCCTGTACTGAAAACCTGGGCTCCATCTCCAATTCCTTTCAATTCTCAGAAGGTTATTAATCTAAAATATTTTCCCTCACTTAAAAAAAGCTATTTTGCTTTTTCTTAAGAGCATTTGAGAGCCAGTTATTGCTGTAATGCAAGATTTGCAGCTGCTAATTTACACTCCAATAGCAATATCACATTGGCCAGATAATTTACTTCAGAGTTGATCAAGTCATAAGCACTGCCCAAAACTTCAGGGGAACAACCCCATTCAGCAAATGCTGCCTTAGTATTATTTACATTCATATTAAAGAGCAGATGGGAGCTTAGGCAGAACATTTCTTCTCAAGGACAATATAAAGCATTCCATCAAAACTGCACTAGCCAGCCTAAACTTTTCCACTCAAGACTCCACAGAGAAACTTAAATCTACAACCCTTCAGCTAAAAAATAAGCCATAAAAGAATGGGTTGAAGAACGCATTGAAAGAAATACATTTGTAACTTCACTACTTTTCATGATTTTTATTAACAACCCAGATGTGGGGGTAGAAGGGTGGGTTGGCAAGTTTGCAGATGACACAAAGGTTGGTGGTGTTGTGGATAGTGTTGAGGATTGTCGAAGATTGCAGAGAGACATTGATAGGATGCAGAAGTGGCAGATGGAGTTCAACCCAGAGAAGTGTAAGGTGGTACACTTTGGAAGGACAAACTACAAGGCAGAGTACAAAGTAAATGGCAGGATACTTGGTAGTGTGGAGGAGCAGAGAGATCTGGGGGTACATGTCCACAGATCCCTGAAAGTGGCCTCACAGGTAGATAGGGTAGTTAAGAAAGCTTTCATAAGTTGAGGGATTGAGTTTAAGAGTCGCGGGGTAATGATGCAGCTCTATAAAACTCTGGTTAGGCCACACTTGGAGTACTGTGTCAAGTTCTGATCGTCTCACTATAGGAAGGATGTGGAAGCATTGGAAAGGGTACAGAGGAGATTTACCAGGATGCTGCCTGGTTTAGAGAATATGCATTATGATCAGAGAGTAAGAGAGCTAGGGCTTCACTCTCTGGAGAGGAGGATGAGAGGAGGCATGATAGAGGTATACAAGGTATTAAGAGGAATAGATAGAGTGGACAGCCAGTGCCTCTTCCCCAGGGCACCACTGCTCAATACTAGAGGACAAGGTAAGGTGGCTTTAAGGTAAGGGGTGGGAAGTTCAAGGGGGATATTAGAGGAAGGTGTTTTTTTTTTTTACTCAGAGTGGTTGGTGTGTGGAATGCACTGCCTAAGTCAGTGGTGGAGGCAGATACACTAGTGAAATTTAAGAGACTACTAGACAGGTATATGGAGGAATTTAAGGTGGAGGGGGATATATGGGAGGCAGGATTTAAGGGTCAGCACAACATTGTGGGCTGAAGGGCCTGTACTGTGCTGTACTGTTCTATGTTCAAGTTAAATAAGCTACCTTAATAGTAATAAAAAAAGGAAAATTGGCATAGATCATCTCTAGCCAAAAAAATTAGACTTAGCTAGAATGTAACTGACAACTAACAACAATTATTAGATCACAGAATGGCAAATACATCTCCTACAACAGTTTGAAAAATAAACAGTACTAACATAGAGGACATTGGATTAAACAGCATAATCAATTTCCCCAAATCAATTTTCCTACCTTCTCCCTTCACAAACAAGATAGTTGTGTCAGCATTGGGAGAAGCTTTCGGTTCCCCGAAAGTTGAGTCATCATCTTCTTCTTCCTCTTCTTTTTCATCTTCCATCTATAGTGACAAAAAAAAAATCACACCAAAACTTTGACATGGCTATCAAAATCCACCAGTTTGGCAAATACATGAGAAACTACAAACCAAAGGGTAGCTAACCGTCGGTGCTCAATCCCAGTTAAAAATGAGTGCAGGTGTTAAATAGAAAGGCACTTGCCATTCTGCTTAAAATCAAAGCAATAATGACTTGTACTACAGAACCTGCAGTTTAGGACTTTATAATTTACTAGAACTTGGGCATCTAAAGCCTAAATCAGATAAGAGAACCATTATGTCTGGATGGCACTGATGCTACAAGTGACAATGGGTTTTTAGATACTACAATATTCTCTGTCACAATCACTTCCATAGAGTAAAATGTTAATACCCAACAACCATAGGTGTGAGTAAAACTAAAAATAATGGCGTTGGAAAAATTGGGAACAAGTCATTAAATATCAAAACTTACAATGTCCGTTGCATCATCTTCCTCTATCTCCGCTTCATCATCTTCATCCTCCACTATAGAATCATCTACACCTTCCTCATCCTCCGTTGGGTCATCTGCAGCAACTAAAGACAGCCCTGCACCTAATGATAGAACAAACATTTATTTTAAACACCAATTGTTAATGGCTTTCAGTTAGAGGAGATAGTTCATTGGTAAAGATTAAAATTTAATCCAAAGTACATTAAACAGCTTATGGAGAAGGGCAACTGTTGAGTGTTATTGGCCAAATCAGCTCATTGCTCTAAATGCACCAGGCAGCAGGAATTTTCAAAACTAAATACGTAGAATATGTTGCCAAAGAACCTTCTTGAACTTGATGAATCTTGAGTTCATTTAAGATGGCCTTCCTACGAAGAAATGCAAAAAATGTTGGGAGATGCACAAGATGGCATTCTTTGAAAAATTAATTCAGTCATTGTGATTTGGCAATCGAGCAAAACAAGCGACAGGACTGTGATCAATGTTTGCATAGCAGAATTGGAGTAACATTATGACACCCAATATAGAAAGTGTGTTATAATTATTGAGATAATTCAATAATATCTTCATTCCCAGCATCTTACAAGATACATCTGGAGTTCAAGCAATTTGCATATAGGACAGCAAGAATGTTAATTTGCATTAATAAAAAGGGAAAAATTTTCCTCTCGGTCTAAGAGGACACAAATAAAGCAAATGCATTTTAAAATGAACTTTTTTTAAAATAAGTCTCGAGGCCAAACGTGATAAATAGTTGTACTTTTACTTATGAGGAAAACGTATAACAGTGGACCAAGTGTGTAAAGCCCCGCACTGCTGTGGCAAAGACCCAGTGCTGACATTGTGGGCCAAAACACCTCCACTAGTTGAGAGTGGAAGTCTCACAAGAGACTGCAGATGCTGTAACCCGAGGCAAAAAAAGCTGGAGAAACTTAGAAAATAGAGCGGCCTCTGTGGAGCCAAAGGGGTGGTCAAATGATTCATAGGTCACAACGCAAAACACTGACCATTCCCTTTGCCTCCACAAGTGCCGTTTGACCTAACGTAACAACACAGTTCAGGCATCTAGGCCAGGGGTTCCCAACTTTTTTTATGCCATGGACCCTATCATTAACCCAGGGGTCCACGGACCTCAGGTAGGGAACCCTTGATCTCAGGAAATGCACAAAGAGACGACATTTCAGGCTGAGACCCTTCATCAAGATACCAGAATAAAAAGATGGACCTAATGTAGGTTTTAAATGTCCCTAGTTTACTCTTCATTAATAACTCAGTCTCCAGCATTACAGAATGTAAAAATGCAGCAATTAGTCTGTTAAGATTTCCAATGGTCACGTGGTGTGTTTCACATTTTTTAAGTTTACTCTTCATCAGTAGCAGGTTACATTACTGATATTAACACTACCAACACACAAGGTTTATATGACCAAAATGTCCAGTATTACCTCTACATGTTTCATACAGAACATGCCAATATCTGCTTAATGGTGCAGCTGCATATCATTTGGAGACACTAGCTTGTATCTTTGCCATTTATTTTCAAGAGCTTTTACAAACAAAAAATATCCATGGCACTACAGAAGCTTGAAGATAAACAGCTTAGCTGGGAAGTGGCTAGGAATCAACCCATCAGGGCTGAAGATGATGGCTCTGGACTTTTCAGGGAACTGAAGCATTTGACTCCTTCAAAACTGAATGAATAATCAGGAATTAAAAGTATTGAGACAGTTGAAGAAAGAGGAATGAGACAGTGGATTGTGCAACGATATTCAGGAAAAATGAGTGGAAGATAGCACAATACAACCCACCATCAAAACCCATCTATGGAAGATAACAATATGCAGAAGCACCTAGACAAGTACTTGTATTACTTGAAGGACTAGTAGTATTTAGGTTAGTAAATAATCAGTCAAGCAGAGGTAGGTACCAGAGAAATTTTGGGAGTAATGCATATTGAACAGAATTTGAATTTCAAAATATGGCAGTTGTGACTATGGCAAGCCTGATATTTAATGCAAAATACAAGCATTCATCTGTGTAGTCTTACTTAAAAGTCGAGCTTCAGATCAACGAAAATGGCAGTCAAAATATTTTTTAAAAAACAAATTAAGATATAGGAGCTCTCTTAACTATAAAATACAAACACTTTCAATTATACTTCTTTAGATTAAAGCAATAAAGGAAGTATTTTATATAGAAAAAAAGTCAATGGAAAGTTCAACACATTATCCCCACTGACAAAGTGAAACAATACCCCAAGACCAGAATGTCACCAACTAGTTGGGCTGACAAGCCTGATTCGGTGCTCCATGTTCTGATCCTAATTTTAAAAGGAGAGCAATAAAAAAAACACTAGAAATGGCCACGTGTCAAAAGTCAGCGTAATTTGTGTGCCACGAAGGATAAGCACGCCAAGAAGGGTTAAACATGACGAGCCAATTTCCCTCAACAGGTATCAGTAACTAAAACATGCATTTGGTACCCAAGGGGAAAGGGTTGAGAGAATATATTCACCCCGTGAGGTCTAGAGCTCAACAGACGAATGACACGGGCACAAAAACTGTGCCAGAAGGAAGGATCAGCATGCTGTGCTATAACCCGATCGGGAGCTGGGAAAGTGGGATTGAGCAAAAAAAGGGGTTCTTTTGGTCCAGGATGACCACAATGGACCAGATTACCTCCTCCGGTATCGTTACTAAGTGATTCTGCGAAAGGCAGCTGCAACCGCCTCTTTAAAAAAGGGGGAGCTAGTTTAAAAAACATGAATTAAAATCAAAACGCGAACTGTTGCAAGTGTTACACTGTACCTGTGCCAATGACAATACATTTAACAGCATATACGGTTTTTGGAAAAGGACAGTAAATCGCCACGGGAGGCGGCCGGCCCCGGCCCCGGCCCCGGCTCAATGACACGTCAGCTCATGCCGGGACAGGAGCTGAGGCGGCCCGCACCCGATGCAGCCCGCCACACCGGGACCCCCACACCCAGGACAGCCCCCCGGCCGGGTCCGGAGCCCTCGGTCTCGGCCGCCCCCGCCCCCGCCCCCGACCCGACCCGCTCCCCTCCCCCGCCGGAGCAGTCGGCCACCTTCTCCCAGAGCCGGGGACCTACGGCCGCCGGTCCCGGGCCTGGCAGCCCTCAGCACTGGGGCGGGGAGTCTGTCCTTACCGGGGCCCCGCTGCACCAGGCTGAGCGGAAAGGCGAGCAGCAGCAACAGGGAGAGCGGGACGAAATAACCCATGGCGGAACCGACTCCCACACCGACTGGGCCGCTGATGGCGGCAGACATCCGGGCTCCCGGGTGCGGAGGGGCCGAGGGTCACCAGGCCCCGCCCTCAATCCCTCCCTTTCCTACTGTCTCCTCCTCCTCCTCCTCCTCCTCCTCCTCGTCCTCTTCTCTTACCCTCCCCTATACGGTCCCTCACGCCCCTCTCCCCCTCTTCCCTCCCTCCCCTTCTCCCCATCCCCACCCTCCCCTGGTCCCCTCCTCCTCTTCCAAACTCCATCTGCTTTCTTTTCCACACACACCAAGTTCCAGTTTATGGTCATTCACTATTTATACTGCCAAATGAAACAACATTCTCCCGGATCAGGATGCACAACACAGAACACGGACTCGCACTCAACACAAAGTAACATTACCACAAATAAATTCACGAAACTTGAAAATACTTTCCAGAAGATTGACATTTAGCAAAGATGCATTTTTGACACATTAAGCGAACAGTATAACGCTGTTGGTACTTCATGCGTGATGAGACATAGGTGGTGGCAGGGAATTAAGTAGACTCTCAGCCTGGGGGAAGAAACTCTTTTTAATCTTAACAACCCATGTCCAAATGCTCTGGTACTTACTGTCTCTGTATGGAGTCAAAGAGATTGTGGCTCAGAGCAGAGGGATCCTTGACAATGTTAACGGTCATGCTACACGGCATTCCTGATAAGTATCTCAGATGGGTGGAAGAGAGAGCCCAATTTTCTTCTCAGCAGTCCTCACAATGCCTTGTAGGGACTTTTGGTCAGATGGCTTCAATTCCTTTAATAGATAGTGATGCAGCTCATCAGGACACTTGATGGTACTCCTGTGAAAACTGTTTAGAGTAGGGGTGTGGGGGAGCTTCATTTGCCTCAATCTCCTCAGGAAGTGGAAACGTTGCTGTGCTTTCAAAAGAGTTGGCATTTTGTATTAAGCCACTCAAAAAAGATCATAGATGAAGTTATGTAACTTATCTCCACATTCCTCTCTCCCCACCAGTATTTGCATCAGAATTTGCCAGGGAGAAGGAACTGGAGAACAGTGAGGTCAGTGTGGAGTGTGCTAATGTGCCAGGGTATTTTGAAATTAAGGAAAAAGTAGTGTTGTGTTCAGTGTTATGAAGAATGTTAAGGTGGATAAGCACCCAGGCTCTAACATATATACCACGGTTATTGAGAGAGACAAAAGATGAGATAGCTGAGGCCTTGACTAAGATTTTTGTATCCTTTCCAGCCATGGGCTAGGTTCTGGAGTATTGTTAACATTCCAATGGGATAAACCTTGAAACTATAGATTTGTGAGTCTCATGTCAGCAATGGGGATGTTTTTGGAGAGGACTCTTAGGGGTAGGATCTACAAGCACATGGAAAACCATGGCCAAATTAAGGACAGCGTGTCTTCATACAGGACAATCATGCCTGATTGAGTTTTCAGGGGGTAGGCTCATGGTAGATTCATCCTGAAGATTAAGATGCATGGGCTGCTTGGGGACTTGGCTGTTTGGATTCAGAATTCGCTTGTTCATTGAAGACAGGCTAATGGGTAAATGGGTGTAAATCCAGCTGGAGGTCCTTGTCTTCTGGTATTGTGCAGGGTGCTAGTGTCTCTGATCTATGTGATTGACATCTCTTGGATGAAAATGTGGATGGCTAGGGTCGCTTGTTTACAAGTAATACAAAAATTGGTGAAATTGTGGATAGTGTAGAAACTTGCTGAAGGACACAGTGGGATATACACTCAGTGGCCACTTCATTAGGTACACCTGCTTGTTAGTGCAAATATCTAATTAGCCAATCATGTAGCAGCAACTCATTACAAAAGCATGCTGACATGGTCAAGAGGTTCATTTGTAGCTCAGACCAAACATAATAATGGGGAATAAATGTGATCTTAAATGATTTTGACCGTGGAATGATTGTTGATGCCACATGGGGTGGTTTGAGTATCTCAGAAATTGCTGATCTCCTGGGATTTTCACACACAACAGTCTTTGGAATTTCAGAATCAGATCAGAATCAGGTTTATTATCACTGGCATGTGACATGAAATTTGTTAACTTAGCAGCAACAGTTCAATGCAATACATAATCTAGCAGAGAGAGATAAAAATAAATAAAATAAAACATAATAATAAATAAACAAGTACTGTAAATCAATTATGTATATTGAATAGATTACTTAAAAATGTGCAAAAACAGAAATACTGTATATTAAAGAAGTGAGGTAGTGCCCGAGGGTTGAATGTCCATTTAGGAATCTGATGGCAGAGGGGAAGAAGCTGTTCCTGAATCACGGAGTGTGTGCCTTCAGGCTTCTGTATCTCCTACCTGATGGTAACAGTGAGAAAAGGACATGCCCTGGGTGCTGGGGGTCTTTAATAATGGACGCTGCCTTTCAGGGAATGGTGTGAAAACAAAAAAAAATCATCCAGTTCTGTGGGTGAACTTGATAATGAGAGATGTCGGAGGACAAAAGCCAGACTCGTTCAAGCTGACCAGAAAGGTGACAGTGACTTAGATAATCACACATTACAACAGAGGTGAGCAGAAGAGCATCTCTGAACCTTGAAGTGGATGGGCTACAGCAGCAGCAGACCATGATCTTCCAGTCGCTGGCTCTGAACAGCACTACACTAACCACTGCACTACCATGCCACGTAGAATGAAATTTTCCATCAGACTATTTTCTAAACAGGGAGAAAATCCAAAAATCTGAAATGCAAAGGAACTGGGGAGTGCTTGTGCAGAACACCCTAAAGGTTAATTTGCAGGTGGAGTTTGTGGTGAGGAAGGCAAATGCATTCATTTCAGGATGTCCAGAATACAAGAGCGGGGATGTGATGTTGAGGCTTTATAAGGCACTGGTGAGACCTCATTTTCAGTATTGTGAACAGTTTTGGGCTCCTCATCTAAGGAAAGACGTGCTGACATTAGAGAGGGTTCAGGGGAGGTTCACAAGGATGATTCCGGAAATGAAGGGCTTATTGTACAAGGAACGTTTGATAGCTATGGTCTGTACTCGCTGGAATTTAGATAGATTGTTGGGGGGGGGGGGGGAATCTCATTGAAACCTTTTAAATGTTGGAAGGCTTAGACAGAGTAGATGTGGAAAGGATGTTTCCCATGGTGGGGGAGTCTAAGACTAAAGGGGGATGGGGGGGGCGTCCATTTAAAACAGAGATGCGGAGGAATTTCTTTAGTCTGAGGGTGGTGAATTGTGGAATTTGTTACCACAGGCTGCTGTGGAGGCCAGGTTGGCAGAGTTTGATAGGCTCTTGATTGGACCAGATGTGTCCTATCAGAATTTTATAAAGTTATGTACCTAATAGCTTTATTAAGAGGTGCCTAATAAAGTGGCCAGCTTATGTAGATCATTTGTAGATATGGGTGAAGAAATAGCAGTCCAATCCCGCCAACTGCACATTGAGAGACCGTGGAAAGTGCACAGACAATGACAGTACCCGAAACAACTGAAGGATCTTGGGGTCCAAGTCCACAGCTCCCTGAAAGTGACCATAGGGTGTTAAAGCAGGTGTACAACATGCTTGACTGTAGTCATCAAGTTTTGGAGTTCAATCATTAGTAAGTTCTGCTGCAGCTTTATAAAACCTTGTTAGCCACATCTGGAGTATTGGTTGCCCCGGTATAGGAAGGATGTGGAAGCGTTGCCCAGGGCACAGGAAAGGTTTACCAGGATGCTTTCTGGATTATAAGTGGCATGGTAGTGTAGCGGTTAGGGTCATGCCTTACAGTACCAGTGATGGGAAGATCAGAGTTCAATTCCCCGCACAATCTGTAAGGAGTTCATGCTTTCTTCCCATAACTGTATGGTTTTCCTCTGGGTACTCTGATTTAATCCTATATTCAAAGATTATATGGGTTAGGGTTAGTAAATTGTGGGCAAGCTATGTTGGTGCATAGAGACACTTGTGGGCTGCCACCAGCACATCCTCAGACTGTTGACTAAATGATAATTTCACTGTGTGCTTTGATGTACACATGACAAATAAAGCTGATCTTAATGACCTAATCTTAGAGGGTACATGCTATAAGGAAAGATTGGACAAACTTGGGTTGTTTTCTCTGGAGCAGCGGAGGCTGAGGGGAGATCTGATGCAAGTTTATATGATTATGAGATCCAATATCTTTTTCCCGGGGTTGAAAAGTCGAATACTACAGGGCATGCATTTAAATTGAGGAGGGAGAGATGCAAGCCAAGATTTTTACTCGGAGCGGTGGTGCTTGGACTGTGCTGCCAGTAGTGGTACGAGAGGCAAAAATGATACAAGCATTTAAAAGACTTTTAGATGGACACATCAATCCGCAGAAAATGGGGATATATAGACCTCTGAGGATTCGTTTAGTTCGGTATTTAAATACTGATTAATTAGTTAGGTACATCATCATTGGGACAGCTTTTGTGCTGTTCTGTTTTGTTCTATCCTATCACCCACTTGCTTCTAAAGAATCTATATTGGCCTTAAAAATACAGAAATATACTAGTGCCACAACCCTTTGAGGAAGGGAGTTTTATAGATTCACAGCTCCGAAAAGAAACATTTTATTTCATTTTCTTTTTGTAATCACTAATTTTTATTGCAACACCAACAAATTACATTCAATACAACCAGTTGGTGATTACATTTTGACCTTTTAACCCAGCCACCCCAACCCTCATCCCCACCCCCTCTCCACCCCTCCCACCAACCAAATAGTAGTGCATACACAGAGCATTCCTATTTTAACAAAAGATCTTTTAAGTTAGATATCAAATTTGTCCACATTAAGACTGTGTTTGGTCGTTCATTTCATTTTCTAAATTTTTTTATTTCTTTTTAAACTTTTAATTTTTTTATTTCATAAGCGGACTTTATTGATAAAACACAGATGTTTTTCTCTACATTAATTGTATCATCAATTCAATTCATTCTCTTTCAGTGTCCCACATATTTCCTCTTTAAACAATGCATGGTGAAGTCTTTGAAAGATTAATACATAGCTCTCAGCCTTCCAGTACGGCTTTAGTGTGGCAGCATCAGGCTTCATTGCATCCCTCAGCTGCACTCCTGATCCAGAGAATGTGCCAGTCGACAGCGTTCACTCACAGACATCTCCTTACACTGAACGATCAGCATGCAGAGGGCAGACCAAGTGTATCTTTCACTGAGTTGATGATCTTCTAGCAACAGTCAATGTTTGTGTCATTATGCCACCCCTGACACTAACAGCCCTGAGAAACCTCGACAAGAATTAGTGCATCTATTGCAAGACCTTCTTGGCAAATATACAGTCCGCAGGAAGGTGAGCAATTAACCTTCAGCACAATTCTTCCGCTATGCAGGATGGGGAAGGCCCCTCTCACCACCACCATTGCTCTTTGCTTTGGAAACCTCCACGGCCATTGTTCTAGAGTTGATGATGCAGAGCAGAGTGAGGTATGTTCTTGTTACTCACTCCAGAAGATTCTCAGAGGGAACAGTGTGACCAGAGCCTAAAGGAAAAGGATGATTCAGTAACATCCTCACAGGCAGACATATTAAGGATCTATAAATCTTTCTATGCCATTCTACACAACTGAAATTCCTTGGAAAGTACGGCCTCCTGGAACATCATGTCCTCTGATTCTAAGGCTTTAGACTACAGTAATAGCAAGCATGGAGAATGGACCAGCTACGTCCTGAAGGAGCTGACAAACTGTATCTAGAGATGAAAAACTCGTCTGTAGGCATCATCCTACTGGCCAAGCAGTACTTGTCTCATGGGTTTGAATGGCCCTGGACCTGCTGGAAGTCTACAATGCTATGTCATACTCCAATAGAAGGGCAACATCATCCTCACTTACAAGCAGAAGGAAAAGAGGGAGGACATCAGGAACTGGAGGGCCATTTCACTGTTGGATGTGCATTATAAGATGGTGCTTAGGGTCGGCATCGTTTGGATCAGGTCTGTTATATGATCGAAGCAGACCAAACCCTTGCCACACCCAGAGGAAAATCTCTGACAGCCTTGGGTTACCACACTGCCAGTCCTTCAAGGGAAATTTTTCTGCACAAAAGCACCTTTGATCCAAGTCCATGGTGGTCAGAACGGAATGTTCTACAGGCCCTGCAGGAGAAGGTCCTGATGATTACGTGGGAAAGTTTTCTCAGCTATGAATGCCTCAATGCCAGGGGTCACCAGCACTTACTCTCATTTTAGTCATGGTAGAATGGACAATCCTTTATTTTAAAACAACAGTTCTGTGTTCCTCACACGAACAAATATCTTCTCCACATTCAGTTTATTAGGAACCTACAATCACATCCTCTCCCTCTCTTAAATTCCACCAGATACAATCTTTCTTCCTTAGACAACCCACCTATTCAAATTATGTACTTGGCTTGTACTTCTCTGATGATGAAAACTGAGTCAAAATATCTGTTTAATTCATCATTTGTCTCTTTAGTCTTCATAACTCCCCAGGCTGACTTCCTGTAGGACTAATGCTAACTCTGATAGCTTTTGATTTAGATATCTGTAAGCAACACTCACTCTGTGTTTCTGCTGAGCTTTACCTCATATTTAATATTTCTTTCCTTGTAGATCTTTTCGGCATCCCTTATTCCGCTTATGCTTTGTCCATTCTTCTGACCTGCCACCTGTTGTTGCACGATTATACTGTATGTTTCTTCTCTAATTTTGATGTCCACTTTCCCATTTTTAGTTAACTACAGATTGTAGGCCCTCCTGTTGGAATTATTCTTACTGGAATACAATTGTCCTTTAACCCCTCCCCCCTCAAATGGCAGCCGCTTCATCTTGATTGGCAGAATCATTACTAATTTACCCATTCATTTTAGGTAGTTCTGCTTTCTTGCCTTCATGGTCTCCCTTATTTGAACTTAAAATACCCTTGCAGCCTCCCATTCTCTCTTAAATGCAGTATAAAATTCAACAATGCTGTGATTTCTGCTACCTAGAGAACCCTCACAATAAAGTTTTGAATTAACCCTATCAAATTTTACAATGCCAGTTCTAGTATAGACTGCTCTTTGATTAGTTCCAAAACATGTTGTTCTTTGAACACATTCTGAGATTTCTTCATTGAGGCTACCCTTTCCTATCTAATTTTACCAGTGTATTAGTATATTAAAATCTAGCTCTGATTATTACCACAGCTCTCTAACAACTGCCATTATTGCTTTCTTTATGCAGTGTCCTCCTGTGTGAAAACCAAACGTGGTTCTTTGCCACTGTTGATTAGCTAAAACTCTCCACCCTCTCCTAGCTTCTCGTCCTTCCAAAATGTCATGAGCTTGTGAGTCCAGGCCTGTGTCATCCTGTACCCAAGTCTGGGTTAAGCCTATCAGATCATTCTTATTTATTTCTATTTGCACTCAGTTCACTTGCTATCTGCAATCAGATACACTGTTGTCCTTTTATTATTTTGTGACCTCTAGCTTTATTGACTGATTTATTCTTGGTTCTGTACTCTCTCCCCGCTCCTTTCAGTTTGTTTAACAATGCCCTTATTAATACGTTACTTTGTCTCTATCCTTTACCACATTTTCCCAACTCTGATCTGACAACTTAGTTTAAAATCTTCTCATGTTATGCGGTCCCCACATGATTCAGATGTGGGCCATTCAACGCTACGCCTCCTGTTATCCCCAGTACGAGTTCCAGTATCTGTGACCTTCTTTGGCCACATATTTTTGAGCTATAGATTAGCTGATTCACAGCAAGAGTAAGGTGAGTGTTTCGGGATACCACACTAAAGGAAGAATTGCAGTGCAGAGAATGCAAATTACCTTTTCCATCCCACTCACCATCCAGAGCAGATACCCTGGACCTGGTACAGGGCAGCCAAAAGCCTTTTAGATTTTTGCTCTTTGCTGTCAAGAACAGTGTCTGTCCCTCACCAAACTGACCCTTGGCACCATAATATCATTGTGTGAATTGCTTCCTGTTCAATGATTAGAGCTAGTAAACTCAACCAGCATTCTCATTCTCATTGAAACAAGCTGAAGGAAAATCAAACCCATTGGACAATTGCAAAGCCTGAATCTCCTGTCTGCCTATTCTCTTCATATCCTTCATGGCCTCACTTGCAGCTACACTTCCCTGTCCCTGAGCCCTGATCAAATGAGAAAGCACTTTGCTTTGGGTGTGACTACCCCTTGTTACAAAAATTCCAGATAACTTAATCACTTGATGTCTGGTAGTGTTCACACTACCTCCAAGTTGCATATGCTTATTACAATTCTGGATCACACAGTTTTTCAGGAGTCCCACATCCCGGATCCCACTGTTGTTCAGGAGTCCCACATCCCGGATCCCACTGTTGTTCAGGAGTCCTGCATCCCGGATCCCATTGTTTTTCAGGAGTCCCACATCCCGGATCCCACTGTTGTTCAGGAGTCCCACATCCCGGATCCCACAGTTTTTCAGGAGTCCCGCATCCCGGATCACACTGTTGTTCAGGAGTCCCGCATCCCGGATCACACTGTTGTTCAGGAGTCCCACATCCCGGATCACACTGTTGTTCAGGAGTCCCAATTCCCGGATCCCACTGTTGTTCAGGAGTCCCACATCCCGGATCACACTGTTGTTCAGGAGTCCCACATCCCGGATCCCACTGTTGTTCAGGAGTCCCACATCCCGGATCACACTGTTGTTCAGGAGTCCCACATCCCGGATCACACTGTTGTTCAGGAGTCCCACATCCCGGATCCCACTGTTGTTCAGGAGTCCCACATCCCGGATCCCACTGTTGTTCAGGAGTCCCACATCCCGGATCCCACTGTTGTTCAGGAGTCCCACATCCCGGATCCCACTGTTGTTCAGGAGTCCCACATCCCGGATCCCACTGTTGTTCAGGAGTCCCACATCCCGGATCCCACTGTTGTTCAGGAGTCCCACATCCCGGATCACACTGTTGTTCAGGAGTCCCACATCCCGGATCACACTGTTGTTCAGGAGTCCCACATCCCGGATCCCACTGTTGTTCAGGAGTCCCACATCCCGGATCCCACTGTTGTTCAGGAGTCCCACATCCCGGATCACACTGTTGTTCAGGAGTCCCACATCCCGGATCACACTGTTGTTCAGGAGTCCCACATCCCGGATCACACTGTTGTTCAGGAGTCCTACATCCCGGATCCCACTGTTGTTCAGGAGTCCCACATCCCGGATCCCACTGTTGTTCAGGAGTCCCACATCCCGGATCACACTGTTGTTCAGGAGTCCCACATCCCGGATCACACTGTTGTTCAGGAGTCCTACATCCCGGATCCCACTGTTGTTCAGGAGTCCCACATCCCGGATCCCACTGTTGTTCAGGAGTCCCACATCCCGGATCACACTGTTGTTCAGGAGTCCCACATCCCGGATCCCACTGTTGTTCAGGAGTCCCACATCCCGGATCCCACTGTTGTTCAGGAGTCCCACATCCCGGATCCCACTGTTGTTCAGGAGTCCCACATCCCGGATCCCACTGTTGTTCAGGAGTCCCACATCCCGGATCACACTGTTGTTCAGGAGTCCCACATCCCGGATCACACTGTTGTTCAGGAGTCCTACATCCCGGATCCCACTGTTGTTCAGGAGTCCCACATCCCGGATCCCACTGTTGTTCAGGAGTCCCACATCCCGGATCCCACTGTTGTTCAGGAGTCCCACATCCCGGATCCCACTGTTGTTCAGGAGTCCCACATCCCGGATCCCACTGTTGTTCAGGAGTCCCACATCCCGGATCACACTGTTGTTCAGGAGTCCCACATCCCGGATCACACTGTTGTTCAGGAGTCCTACATCCCGGATCCCACTGTTGTTCAGGAGTCCCACATCCCGGATCCCACTGTTGTTCAGGAGTCCCACATCCCGGATCCCACTGTTGTTCAGGAGTCCCACATCCCGGATCCCACTGTTGTTCAGGAGTCCCACATCCCGGATCACACTGTTGTTCAGGAGTCCCACATCCCGGATCCCACTGTTGTTCAGGAGACCCACATCCCGGATCACACTGTTGTTCAGGAGTCCCACATCCCGGATCCCACTGTTGTTCAGGAGTCCCACATCCCGGATCCCACTGTTGTTCAGGAGCTCCTACATCCCGGATCCCACTGTTGTTCAGGAGACCCACATCCTGGATCCCACTGTTGTTCAGGAGCTCCTACATCCCGGATCACACTGTTGTTCAGGAGACCCACATCCTGGATCCCACTGTTGTTCAGGAGCTCCTACATCCCGGATCACACTGTTGTTCAGGAGTCCTACATAGGCTTCAATCCTAAGGTGACCACTCTGGATGTCCTGAGCTTTAACTTAGCACCTAATTTCCTGAATTCACTCTGCAGGACCTCATCACCTTTCCTCCCTCTGTCTTTGGACCATAACTTAACTTCCTCCATTATTAAACAAGGGAGTCACATTAGCTGTTTTCCACTCTTCTTGTAACCACCCAGAGTTTAGTGAGGTTTGTAAAATTTCAACTAATGCATCCCATCTCTCAAGTCGCTTCCTTTAAAGCTGTTGTGTTCCGCTGATGTGCCAATCTTCAGTTTTGTGAGTTTCTCTCATAGTTTATTCCTTGTGATTGGGATTATTTCCAAATTATTCCCTGTTATCAGAAATTAGCTCTTTTTAGAAGAATGCTGGCACTGTCTTGCAAGGTCTCCCATGGTGAAGTCTGAAGCAAAAAATCTTGTTTCTTGGTATTAATTCACTGGCCTTGTTATCTAGAGGTCCCACATCTATCTTAGCTGCCTTCTTTCTATTGATATATCCACAGAAACTATTACTCTTTGCTTGGATATTGCATGGTGAAAGTGAAATATTTAAGGGGAACACAAAGGGAACTCCTTCAGTCAGCGGTTGGTAAGAGAGTGGAACAAGCTGCCAGCAGAAAGTGGTGGATGTGGGTTCACTTTCAACACTTAAGAGAAATTAGGAGAAGTACATGGTTGGGAGGGAAGGATGTAGTCCAGATGCAGGTTGATGGGACTAGGCAGAATAACCATTTGGTATGGACTAGGCAGAATAACCATTTGGTATGGACTAGATGGGCTGAAGGGCCTATTTCTGTATTGTAATGCTGTATGTCTCTATGACATACAAGTTTTTTCTCAAAATCAATTTCCTCTTTTTTATAAGTATTTTAGTCTTTTGCTGCTGAATTCTGAAAGCTTCCCAGTTCTTGGCTCTGCCATCAGCTCCTGTATTAGTTTCACATTACCCTTGACCTCCTTTGTTAGCGATGATTGTGCCTCTTTCCAAATGGGATATTTTCCTGCTGAACATTATGGAAACATAGAACATAGAAAACCTACAGCACAATACAGGCCCTTTGGGCCAGAATGTTGTACCGAACATTTCCTTACCTTAGAAATTACCTAGACTTACCCATAGCCCTCTATTTTTCTAAGCTCCAAGTACCTATCCAGGAGTCTCTTAAAAGACCCTCTCGTATCCGCCTCCACAACCATTGCCGGCAGCCCATTCCACACACTCACCACTCTCTGTGTAAAAAAACTTACCCCTGACATCTCCTCTGTACCTACTCCCAAGACCAGCTGTTTGAAATTTTGCCACTGAGCTGTCTCTCTTACTTATTGCCCTAGTGCACCATTGCTTCTCCTTATAGATGCTGCCTAGCCTGCTGTGTTCTACCAGCATTTTGTGTGTGTTGTTGTTTCATTCCATAACTGCCTGTTTCATTCTCAAACTACATCTGGAATTCTATCATCTTGTGGTTACTACCTCTTTGTTCATCTTTAACTAAAATATTTCTTCTGCATCATTCCTCATTCCTCTTGGCCAAATTCAAAACAGCCTGACACTATGTATGATTTATAGGTTCTAACAAATTGTCAATTTGTTCACAGCTAGCTCCTAAAATCAGCAGTCAAATAATGCCCAGATAATCTACAATAACCTTCTGTTAGTGCTTTTAGGAGATTTATAGATTGTCTTAGTTCTGCTACTCTTAATGAAGACTTTTGTGGATGTTCACCTGCATTTGAGAGAGCTGTCAGGACTTCAGCCTAATGTTTCAAAACCCCTTCAGTCTTGTACTGTCATGTCAGCCTAACTTAGGTCTCTATAGTGGAGTCTGAACTTATAAACTTCTAATCAAATGTGAAAGTAGCCAGGATTGGCACCAAAGAATCATAGAGTTAGAGAGCATGGAAAAGGGCCCTTTGAGCCAATTTGTCTATGCTGGTTAAGTTGTCTAACTCAGTTATTTCAATTTGCCTGTGTTTGTCTTGCCTGTGTCAAGCAGTGGCTAACAAAAGAAGCTACAGACAAGGATTTTCTTAGGGAGTAACAATGTGTTATATCTGTTGTTTCTTCCTGTTAGCAAACGGATCTAATCAAACAGCTTTAATATCTATTTGAATTCAGAATCCCACCCTACGATTTGAGAACAGATATTCAGAAATTGTTACTTATATAATCCAGAAGGGTACTACATTGTCAATAGAAGCAAGATGGAATGAGTCAAGTCTGCTTTCTCAAGGATTTCTTGGTGCAAATTTGAAAAGCAGTGAATTTTCCCCCATGTCCCAAGACCAACATTCATCCTTCATTTACAAAAATTGTGTTTCTCTTCACTATCACAATGCATCTTGTGGGAGTTTGCTTTATGCATATTGGCTGTAGTCTTTCATAGGTCATAACATTGATCAAAAAGTACCATGTTAAGATGCAATAAACAATCTGCTGGAGGATCTCAGTGGGCTGAGTAGATTCTGTGGGAATGGTGGGTGGGGTGGGGGGAGTGGAGGAAGGAATTGTTGATGTTTAGGGTTGAAACCCTTTACCCCCACAGATACTGTTTGACCTGCTGAGTTTCACCAATAGATTGTTCGTTACTCCAGGTTCCAGCATCAACAGTCTTCATTTTTAGCTGATTTGGAATATCATGAAAGGAACTATTGACATCTAATAAATCGATTTTAAGTCAAGAAAATGTTCCTGCTTGGATGTTGACTTTACATTATCTGAACTTAAGAGGCTATTAATAGTGCTGGTCTGACACGGTTATTGGATTTGAAACTAATGTTGGTTTTGGAATTTTTAATACAATATGGGTTGAAGGGCAACTTCTCCTTCCTGAAAATTAGTGGTTGTAATCCCTATATTGAAAACTAGTAAGAATCATTTAGATCCTTTCAATTATAGACCTATATCGCTAACTTCATCATGTATGTAAGATCACGGAACAAATGGTTACAGCAAGGCTTTCTTATTTTGTGTAAAGTAGTGGAAAATTAGCTGTATACCAGTTTCAGTTTCATAAAGGGAGAATGCCCATGGACTCAACTTTAAGTTTGGAATCTGATATTCATAAGGCCCGAGTTAATAAAAAGTCGGTGGTAGCAATTTTCTTTGATGTAGAAAAAGCTTTTGATATGTTATGGACTCAAGGGTTGTTGCTTAAACTTGAAAAAATAGGAATAGGTAGATTGTTCAATTGGACTCAAGATATTTTACATTTTAAGAAGATACACGTTAGGGAGGGAACAACTTTCTCTAATGAGTATGAGGTAGAGTATGGGACTCCACAGGGGCGTGTGTGTAGCCCACTCCTTTTTAATATTATGATTAATGATATTTTCTTAAATGTTGGCTCAAGCATTTCCAAATCATTATATGCTGATGATGGTGCAGTGCAGAAGAGAGGCAGAAATATACTGAAATTATATAGTTAGGAAAATGCTATTAATGAAGTAGAGGAATGGGGGCATCGGCGGTGGTTTATATTTTCTGTTGCAAAGACTCAGGTTATTTGTTTTTCTAAAAGGAACATTACACCAAAAATTGATCTCAAGTTGTCACTGAATCTTTTGGACCGTCTCTATGGAGATGTAAGAAACCATAATATGCCTTGCAAATCTGTTAAGCCGGCGTCAATGGCAAAGCTTCTAGGTATGTGGATGGACAGAAGTTAACATGGAAGGTGCACGTGAAGAAAATTCTAGAGAAGTGAAAAACGTCCCTTAATCTGCACAGGTGCCTAGTTGGGTGTGATTGGGGTGCTAGTAGGAGGTCACTTAAACAAATGTATATTGCTTTAATCAGCTCTGTCTTTGATTATAGATGTGTTGCTTATGGGTCAGTCTCACCAGCGGTCTTAAAGTGTCTAGATAAGTTTCAAACTCAAGCATTATGTTGTGGTTCTGTTAAGTCATCCCCAATTTTGGCACTACTAGTAGGAATGGGTAAATTACTTTTATATCTATGCAGACTGCCATTAGCAATAGTTTATTGGTTAATGTAAGAGGACATAAAGTTGGTCATCTAATATTAGCAACATTACTAGAGTGTTCGGACACTTCACTTGTAAGAACCTCAGTTTTGGGTAGATGGGAAATGAATGGGCACAGAATCTTGTGATGTTTGATATGGAATCTGGTCCTAGTGTACCCCTTTCTGTCACTCCTCCATAGATTTTCCCTTTGCCTGTGGTTGATTTGGTCTTCAAGAAAAGATCAAGATGACAACTGATTGTCTATCAGTGGTACAGGAAGTTCAGCAATATACGCAAGGCATATTATGGTTTCTTACATCTCCATAGAGACGGTCCAAAAGATCCAGTGACAGGTCGTTCAGTTGTTTCTGTTTCTGTTCCAAAGTTTCAGGTGACTATTAACACTTTAAGGACTCTTTATCTTGTGATTTCATATTCTTGTTATTTATATCTGCATTGGCACCGTTTGTTGTTCATTGATTCTGTTTACAGTTACTGTCCTATAGATTTGCTGAGTATGCCCACAGGAAAAAAGAATCTCAGGGCTGTTTGTGGTGGTATGTATGTACTCTGATAATAAATTTTACTTTGAACTTTGGGATAATGAAAAGAAAGGATGATGGTGGGAGATGGGTATAACAGGAGGGAAGAAGTTGTACTTTCACATTTACGTATTGGACATACTAATTTGAATAATTCCTTGCGCAGAATTAATATGCCTGAAATGGGCATTTGTAGGGGGTGCATTTGTCAAAAAAGTGCAACGAGTTTTACATGTTTGTGCTCCTTATTGAGTGGCATTGTCTCTAGTTTGTATTGCACCAGCCACTTGCACATCACCCTCACACCCAGCTCTTTGTGGCTTCCTGTTTCTGAATTTTAATGGCCATGTACCAAGTTATGAGGGGTATAGATAGGGCAAATGCACACAGGCTTTTTCCACTGAGGTTGGGTGAAAATGTTTTAGGGGAACATGAGTGGAAACTTTTTCACCCAGAGGGTTGTGAGAGTGGAACGAACTGCCAGTATGACACTGAAATCTGTTCAAATTAGTTATAAATAATTGTTCAAATAATTTTTAAGAGGAGCTAAATTATTTAATGTGAATATCATTTCATTTTGAGAAAAAAGGGATACTACTTTAAAACATGCAAATATGTTGAGATGAAAATTCTGAAAATCAGTGCATAGTATTGAGCAATGAATCTGCCATTGACTTGTACGGTCTTGCATTGAATTTTCAGCATGAGTGATTGCTCATGCCTTTCTTTTGGTGGGGGAGGGGAAGCACCCCTCATTCACCATGTATTGCTGGAGGAGTACAGCGAGTATGGTTCATTGCCACCTCCCTCTTACACTGCTACAGTACTGCAGCGTGGTGGAGGCATTGCTGAGATGAGTAAACATTTCCTTGCCAGATTGAGTTCATGCAGGCCGCACCCAGCCTTTTCTTAATCGCCTAGAGCAGCAGCAGAGTGAGGCAGAGGACTGAGGTGAGGGTGAGGTAGAGGATTGAGGTGAGGGTGAGGCAGAGGACTGAGCTGAGGGTGAGGCACTGGATTGAGGTGAGGGCGAGGCAGAGGACTGAGGTGAGGGTGAGGCAGTGGATTGAGGTGAGGGTGAGGCAGAGGACTGAGGTGAGGGCGAGGCAGTGGATTGAGGTGAGGGTGAGGCAGTGGACTGAGGTGAGGGCGAGGCAGTGGATTGAGGTGAGGGTGAGGCAGTGGACTGAGGTGAGGGTGAGGGCGAGGCAGAGGACTGAGGTGAGGGCGAGGCAGAGGACAGGTGAGGGCGAGGCAGTGGATTGAGGTGAGGGTGAGGCAGTGGACTGAGGTGAGGGTGAGGCAGAGGACTGAGGTGAGGGCGAGGCAGTGGATTGAGGTGAGGGCGAGGCAGTGGACTGAGGTGAGGGCGAGGCAGTGGACTGAGGTGAGGGTGAGGCAGAGGACTGAGGTGAGGGCGAGGCAGTGGATTGAGGTGAGGGCGAGGCAGTGGATTGAGGTGAGGGCGAAGCAGTGGACTGAGGTGAGGGCGAGGCAGAGGACTGAGGTGAGGGCGAGGCAGTGGATTGAGGTGAGGGCGAGGCAGTGGATTGAGGTGAGGGTGAGGCAGTGGATTGAGGTGAGGGTGAAGCAGTGGACTGAGGTGAGGGTGAGGCAGAGGATTGAGGTAGCTAAGGCTGACAGCTGATGGAACAGTGCATGCACTTGAGGCATAGTGAATGCTCGAGGCTGCAGAATCTAGTCAGCAGCAGGTAGTCTTACAGTCACTACAATACTCACCTCTGCCAAGGGGAAAAGAAAACGGATGTGCTTGGGAATCTCCAATAGGAAATTAGTGAGAAAGTGTGTGAATTACCCAAAGACAAGCTGGTATAACTCAGTAGCTTCCCTCAGCTCCCGGAGAGGACATAGCTAAGAAAACACAGTTGTCTCTTGTATCCCTAGTAAGTGACCATCTGGAAAGAGAGGAGCTGGGAAATCTGGATGAGAATGGCATGTCTGAACTTCTGCAGGTCAGAGAGAAGTTACAGTAAATGAGTTAGTGGTTGCTACAACTGCTGTGGCTGATGAAACGGAGGAAGAAAACAGGGAAATTACAGTAACCTGCAGTTCAATACAAAGGTCATCTCCTAACAGGATGAACGCAAGTGGGAAATTGTCCCACCAGCATGGCAAGAAGACTTTAAAATATCTGGTCAGGTTGGTGAGCCCGTTTAGAAAGACAACGTGTAGTTTTCTAGCCTTGTTTGCCAGGTAGAAAGAGCCCGAAATAGAGGCTACCCAGAGAAGGAGATCACTGATGCAGAGATCAGAGCAATTATGCCTGGGGTGCAGTTGCACAATTATCTTGAACTTACCTACACTTAGACAGATCATTCACTCACATTATCAGGGAAAAGGGGCGACTGAACTGGATAAGCAGCTGATAGCAGAAGCCCAAGGCAGTACAGAAACATCACAAAGTTTCTTAATATGTGTTCTTGACCTGAAGCAGAAAGTACTGTTTTGTCTCGCAGGAAGCAGAGACTGGTCTGAAAAATGCTCCAGTCTTAGTGCAGTGTATGTTCTGACATACTGTACTCACTAATTTACATAGTGACTGTATTCAAAATGGCCTCCAGACATAGCTTTCAGATCCCAAAACCTCAGATGAGGTACTATGAGAGAAGCCAGCTGTGTCAACTCGCACTGCCACTGTTAACTCTGCACAGTTAGAGGAACATCCTGTTGAGATCATCCCGTCAGATGGAAAGGACTTATACAGACCTCGTGTCACAGTTGAGAACACTTAGTGAAGACATTGCACAGGTCAAGGAGCAACTTCAACTGCCCAAACCTGTGTGTCAACAATGCTTTTCAGTTTCAAATAAACAACAGGAGGTGAGAGTACCTCCTCGGCCATAAGAGAGTCACCAGCAACAGCCAGGGTGGGGTATAAAGAGGCCTGAGCAGCTCGTGGGGCAAAATATTGTCAGGTCTGAACTCCAGAGAGTGGAACAAAAATGATGGCAAAAGCAAAACTAGTTAATTGAATTTGCTCTGCCTCAATCATACCCAGCCCCACAACAACAAACTTCAGCAGTATGCAACAGTATCATATGTATTGGCTTCTGAAGCCCAGCAGCTATGTCAAATAGCTCCACAAGAATTATTCATTTTTACCACAGCAGCATGGAATTGTACCCACCACAGTATCCAGTCCCAATATGTCTGTTCCCCGGCCTGCCTCAGCGGCTTTGTTCACCACGAACAAGAAAGTGTTTCCACTGTCACCAGAGAGGGCGTGAGGAACTTTGCACCCACTGGTACAGCTGTGATAGCAGCGGGTTACTTAGCGGGATGTAAAGCATGAGGAATAAGACAGCCCAGAGACGATCCTTTAAACTAAGATGGGTTTCTTCTGTGGGACAGGACGTGACCAGTATTACAGAAGTTTCCCACCAATGTGCCAGCTGTGGTAGAGAGGGTGTAATTACAAGCTGCTCCGGATTGTTTCTCAAATTACTGCTCAAAAGATGTCAGATAGACTATTGGAATCAGTGTAGGATCAAGACAAATAATGAGGGACAGCAACCCACCAGTGGTTTAGCTGCAGAGTGCCAAGTCAATCAACATTCGTCTGTAACTTCATTGGCAGGCAGACAATGCCTCGTAGAATGCTACTTACAGGAATGTCTAAGTGAAGTGATGTGGGACACAGGTTCACGGGGTGTGTATCATAGATGGGCAGTGGAGAACTCGGCACTTACCTGGAGTTAAACTGAGGGATGTTTCGGAGGCAGTAGAGACACCCAAGGCATTATAGCTGGTGGCAGCCAATGGTGCAAGCATGCCATACGTAGGATGGGTTGAGATCACTTTCAGATTAGCTTCGCCTGATGTAAAAGAATTGATCATACCAGTTCTGGTTCTGAAAGGCAGACCTCTACCCCATCCCATCACTGGATTCAACGTGACTGAACAGATTATCAAGGAGAATGATGAAACAAGACTGAACGACAGGAAGGAAGGACTTTTATATGAACCAGTAAGAGATGCATTCCCTAGCCTTAAGGGAAGCAGAATCAAGGCGTTCATCAATCTGATTAGCATTGAGAACCCCGTGAGTATCGAGTAAAGGAGAGAGTTAACATACCCGAACAAACAACAAGTTCAATACTATGTACAGTCTCCATTTGTGAGGGAAGGCAAAATAATGCTGGCTGAACCAGAAGTGAGCCAACTGTGGGCAGAAGGCCCTGATCTGCATGATATAGTCGTAACACCCCAGAGAGACGCATATCCATACATTGCCATCGATGTGCACAACAGAACAGATCATGGCATCCTGCTTGCTGAGAAGACGGTGCTCGGGATGTTGCAGCCGGTTAAGTCCGTATTTGCAGTCACTGCGTGAGAAGGTAATGTATTCTATCTTGGAGGATGATATAGGTGAGCTCGACTCTGAGCTGTGGGATCCCCCAGACGATGTGAGCCACCTACATATACAACAGCAGCAGGTTGTGAAGCAGATGTGACGAGAAGCAAGGCACTCCATTTCAGAATCAGACACTGACATTGGATGTATCAGAAGTTTGCAGCTGAGCAAAGATGATGAATCAATTGCCCACTCTTATATTATTACAAAATCCCTTTACAACAAAATAAAGGATTATTTATGTAACCCTCAGCCTCAGCCAGCACGTGTTCGTCTAGGGGAAGACAACTTCTGGCCCCGCCAAACTGAGAAATCTCGTTTGTGTGGATGCTGCGTGATGTGTCGCCCAGTTACAAATCCCCACCGCAAAACATCAGACAGTACACCATATGCAATTAAGTGATTGAACTTTAGAAATCTTAATCTGGATAGAGAGTTAGTAAAGAAAATAAAAAGAAAAAGGGCCCATTTTAAGGAAAAAAAATCTATTCTGCATCATTGGAGCTCACTGATACAGCTATTCATCAACTATCGACCTCCTCCGAGCGTCGTCGACCTCCAAGCGTAGCTAGCTGGCCCTCAGACCCTCGCTCCTCAGTCCACTCCGTCCGGTGGTCTTCCGATTCTCTCCATCGCTCCCTGATGAAAGACCGCGAAAATCTTTCTTCCAGGCTCACAAGAAAGAACAAAATTTCTCCCATTGGATAACACATTCCAAAGCCCCACTATCTCTAGTCATAACCCTAACCCTAATGCTGCTACAGAGAAACTATTACATTCACAGTGAATCCTTACAGCATGTTACACTCTCCCCCCACCAAATTTAGTCATGTCCTCATGACATTGAGAAAATTTGCCAACCCTTCCTGCAAAACACAAAGCCCAATCCAGGTGTAAAGGGCAGTGACATAGCTCCCCAAAACAGTAGAGATCACACTCTGTTCCCCTGGTGCTACATAGGCCAGCCTATCTGGGGGTCTCCTAATTCTCAGACCTCCGCAACCCCTCATCTAACTCAATTTGAGAAGGGCCAGGAGTCTCTTCCTCAGTCAATGGGGAGTTAGCAAAAGGCAGCATATACCACAGAACCTGAGGAACAAGTGCAGAGGGCTCACAGTCTGGGGTCTTGGCCAAGTGGTAACCGCCTCTATCTTTGCTGTCAACTTTCCCCCTTTTTTCTATAGTTTCTCTCCGACTTGTCTCACAGGGACACTGGACATTACTGTCACCGGGAACAGGTGCGCCAGGGGCATCACTCTTGAGGTCTTCTGGAGCGTCCACTGAGAGGGCCTCACCCTCAGGCACTCCAGAAAATTTGGGGGTCCTCATCGCTCTTGTTACCTCCCCGGGACGGACCACCAGTGGCTTCGACTGGGTGAACCACACAGTCCCTCGTTTAAATTCAGTATCCGGCCCAACGTAGCCAGGTACTTTCTCAAAAGCAGCTCAAAACACCGGGTACATTGACAATGTCCCCAGAAAGCTCTCCCCAGCTTTCTCCTTGCAGGCCCCCATAAGCCTCCTCAGAAACAATAGTCTTTGAAGACTCCACCCCCAGCTACGGGAAACTCAACTTGTGACTCAGCCTGCTCGACTACCTTCTCCTTCCTGACAGTATGGCCTCGCCTCACCCGGGGCACCGATAGATGCTGGCAGACCCACCGCCGTTACATCAGCACTAGTCCGAACTAAAACAAGGTCTGAGCCCGCCATTTTATCAAAACGCCGCACTATGATCTCAACTTTGCCAACAGCTTTAACCATACTCAAAAATCAAATTAACAGTTCATCCGGCGTACAAATATCCATCCCACTCAACACGCACGCATTAATTGCCGGTAACCCCACGGAGGTACACCACTGCTCCACCCCGTCAGCATCCATATCAGCACAGATTTAAACACGCAGCTCACTGGTTCAGTGCTCAGGGCAATCACACAGCATCCTACGGAATCAATCCCGAACGTAGCCCCCACAACTGTAACCCTCAGGCTCTGCCAGCACGTGTTCGTCTAGGGGAAAACAACTTCTGGCCCCGTCAAACAGAGAAATCTGATTCGTGTGGATGCTGCGTGATGTGTTGCTCTGTTACAAATCACACTGCGAAATATCAAACAGTACACAATATGCAATTAAATGATTGAACTTTATAAATTTTAATCTGTATAAAGGGTTAGTAAAACAAAAAGAAAAAGGGCCCATTTTAAGGGAAAAAATCTATTGCGCATCGTTGGAGCTCAATGATAGGGTTATTCATCACCTATCGACCTCCTCCGAATGTTGTCAACCTCCAAGCATAGCCGGCCCTCAGACCCTCGGTCCTCAGTCAACTCCATCCAGTGGTCTTCTGACTCTCTCTGTTCGCGTCCTATCTCTCCATCGCTCCCTGACGAAAGACTGCAAAAATCTCTTTCAGACTCACAAGAAAGAACAACATTTCTCCCATTGGATAACACATTCCAAAGCCCCATTATCTGTAGTCATAACCCAAACATTGCTGCTGCAGAGAAAACATGACATTAGCGGTGAAACCTTACACTTGCATGACCTAATCGTCCACAGGTGGATCGAGAAATCTAACTCGCCTTATAGTATTGACTATGGGGACCTTAATAGGTAAACTATTCCTGACTGTCAGCCTATTGCATTGGTGCAAGACATTATGGACAGTTTAGGAGGTACTGCTTGGCTCTCGTTACTTGATCAGGACAAAGCGTACCATCAAGGATTCATGATGAAGGAAAGCAGGCCACAGACAGCCTTCGTAACCCCCGAGGCTTGTACAAGTGGATTTGAATTCCCTTTGGACTCATGAATGCACCCACAGCCTACCAACGTTTCATGGAGGAGTGCCTTGAAGGATTATGAGACAAAGTTGGTGTACCATGCCTGGACAATGCACTGGTGTTACTAAGCCCTTCCATTGATGCAGTGAGAAGAGTGCTACAGCGAATGTGGGTGCATAGAGTGAAACTTAAACTCAGCAAGTGTGAGCACTTTAAGGCTGAGGTTTGCTACCTGGGGAGGATTGTGTCAGCAGAGGGAAATGGAATGGGTGCTGCAGACACCATGGCAGTAACAGTGCTGAAGGAGAAAAGGCCAGGCATGGTGGGAGAACTGAGAAAGATTCTGGGTCTTTAAGCTACTGTTGACAGTACATTAAAGATTTCTCTCCGATTGTGACCCAGCCCTCCCCCCCCCCCGGTCATCCTGTGAAAAAGCAGAGATAACAGTGACCAAAATCAGCTCAGTAGGGGGAGCAGCAGAAAGACAAGTAAGAGGAACTGTGCATTCTTACAAACCGATCACTTGGACAGAGGCACTTCAAGAAACTTCGGAGAAGCTGATTGACTGCCCAGTACAGCCACCTGTGGGGGTTCCCAGACTTTGCACAACCATTCATTCTCCACATTGATGCCTCCAATCAGGGGTTGGGAGCAGTCCGATATCAAAAGCAAGATGGCAAATTGAGAGTCATAGCCTATGGTTTGCAAACATTGACGAACCCAGAAGAAAACTACCACCTACACAGCAGGAAATTGGAATTCCTTGCCTTGATGTGGGCAATTACTGAAAAATTTAGGGATTGCCTGTACTATACCCCAGTATTCAGTTTACACTGACAACAACCCCCAGATGTATGTTATGTCTTCAGCAAAGTTGAATGCAACTGGATATAGATGGTTTACTGAACAGGCCAATTTTTACGTCACTATCTGTTATCGCCCAGGAAAAGAAGCTGTTGTTGCTGCCTCTTTGTTCCCAGTGGCAGTAGCCATGGAAACGACATAAGAATGAGTGGACGAAAGAAATCTCATCAAGTTCAGTGGGAACCACAGTCCAGGTAACTGAAGTGCAGCAAAGTGCAGACTTACCCTGGGCCATGGCTCTATCTGTACAGTTAGACGCAGTAAACTCCGGATTGGTCAACACATCAAATCCACCACAGACCAGGCCATTGAAGTGTAAACTTACCCTGGGCCATGGCTCTATCTGTACAGTTATATGCAGTAAACATTGACTTGGTGAACACTTCACTTTCACCACTGTCCAGGAGAGAGATCCGGCATGCACAGGAAAAGGATTGTGACATCAAGATGGCAATCGACTTTGTACAATCAGGTTTGAAACCTACTTTTCAACAAATACAGACATTAAGCAAGTGAGCCAGATGCTTTCTGTGAGAGTGGGATAAATTAGTATTGGATGAGGATGCATCCTTTATCAGAGAACTACCCAACAAACACAACAGGGCTACCTGAGAAGTTCAAGGGTACAGTCCTGAAAGAGCTACGTGATAAAATGGAGCACCAAGCTGTTGATCACACGGCAGCTCTGAGAAGAGAGAGATTTTCCTGGCCTCGCATGCAGAGGGACATTGAGCACCGTGTGCCACAAGTCTGTACCTGTCTCAGGCAGAAGAAGCCATGTGGGGAAACAAGGGCACCACTCGAGCATCGTGACAACGCAGCCATCCGAACTTGTGTCAATTGGCTTTCTTCACCAGGACATGCTCAAGGGTGGATACGAGTACCTTCTGGTAATTATTGACCATTTTATACGATTTGCACAGGCATATACCCCAACCTCAAAGTCAGGAAAAATTGTCGCTGTCTTTTCAATGACTTTGCCCTGAAGTTTGGGTTCCCATCAGGAATACACCATGACCAAGAGGACAAATTTGAGAACCAACACTTCACACAACTGAGAAAACAGAGTGAAGTGGCAGGATCAAGAACTACTCTGCACCGCCCCCAGGTAAATGGACAAGAACTACGCTGTCTGTGCTTACAACTGTACAAGGTCACAAGCAACAGGATTCTCTCTGTTCTACCTTTGCTTCGGTTGATCACTGATATATTCTTTGGTCTGAACACTGACAAAAGTTCTGCAACCCACAGTGAACACTTGGAAAGATGGAAAAGAGGGGCGCAAGGAGCCCATCAGATTGCCAAGTGTATGTAAAAGGTCTCTGGGAGAAATAAGAGAAATGATGACAACAGAGTGAGATTTAGAGTTACAACCTGGGAATCGTGTCCTTGTAAAGAATCTGACACCTCATGGAAGCCTGGGAAAAGCATTTGGGAGGACTGGATATATATCGTTCTATGAAAAGTTGGGAAGGATGTGCTGATCTATGAGTAAAACCTGAACAAGGAAAGGGAAGATCCAGAGTGCCATGTTCTCATGCCGTGTGAACACCTGCCTTTGGATGCTGAACCACAAATAGATACCACAACAAAACAGGGGTGTCTGCCAAAATGGAGCACCAGGGAAGCTGGGAAAAGGGAAGAGAGTGGACCAGTCAGCCACAGTGAGGATGAATATCACTACCAAGTCAAATGTCCACAACCTCATAGCAGCAAAGACTGCAGTAGTTTTGAAGTAGAGCCTGCTGAGCAGCAACTGAGTACTGAGGATTCACAATACTCCTTGCAACAAGTGCCAGAGAATGAACAGCTGTTGATCTTTCCTGCATGTGAACCAGTAGCTGTCCCCGGATCCTCATCGGTACCAAGTAACCTCGATGACTTACCCGATTGTGAACCAGTAGCTGTCCCCGGATCCTCATCGGTACCAAGTAACCTCGATGACTTACCCGATTGTGAACCAGTAGCTGTCCCCGGATCCTCATCGGTACCAAGTAACCTCGATGACTTACCCGATTGTGAACCAGTAACTGTCCCCGGATCCTCATCGGTACCAAGTAACCTCGATGACTTACCCGATTGTGAACCAGTAACTGTCCCAGGATCCTCATCGGTACCAAGTAACCTCGATGACTTAGCCGATTGTGAACCAGTAACTGTCCCCGGATCCTCATCGGTACCAAGTAACCTCGATGACTTAGCCGATTGTGAACCAGTAACTGTCCCCGGATCCTCATCGGTACCAAGTAACCTCGATGTTTCATCCGATTGTGAACCAGTAACCATCCCCGGATCCTCATCGGTACCAAGTAACCTCGATGTTTCATCCGATTGTGAACCAGTAACTGTCCCCGGATCCTCATCGGTACCAAGTAACCTCGATGATTCATCCGATTGTGAACCAGTAACTGTCCCCGGATCCTCATCGGTACCAAGTAACCTCGATGACTTATCCGATTGTGAACCAGTAACTGTCCCCGGATCCTCATCGGTACCAAGTAACCTCGATGATTCATCCGATTGTGAACCAGTAACTGTCCCCGGATCCTCATTGGTACCAAGTAACCTCGATGATTCATCCGATTGTGAACCAGTAACTGTCCCCGGATCCTCATCGGTACCAAGTAACCTCGATGACTTATCCGATTGTGAACCAGTAACTGTCCCCGGATCCTCATCGGTACCAAGTAACCTCGATGATTCATCCGATTGTGAACCAGTAACTGTCCCCGGATCCTCATCGGTACCAAGTAACCTCGATGACTTATCCGATTGTGAACCAGTAACTGTCCCCGGATCCTCATCGGTACCAAGTAACCTCGATGACTTACCCGATTGTGAACCAGTAACTGTCCCCGGATCCTCATCGGTACCAAGTAACCTCGATGACTTACCCGATTGTGAACCAGTAACTGTCCCCGGATCCTCATCGGTATCAAGTAACCTCGATGTTTCATCCGATTGTGAACCAGTAACTGACCCCGGATCCTCATTGGTACCAAGTAACCTCGATGATTCATCCGATTGTGAACCAGCAACTGTCCCCGGATCCTCATCGGTACCAAGTAACCTCGATGTTTCATCCGATTGTGAACCAGTAGCTGTCCCCGGATCCTCATTGGTACCAAGTAACCTCGATGTTTCATCCGATTGTGAACCAGTAACTGTCCCCGGATCCTCATCGGTACCAAGTAACCTTGATGATTCATCCGATTGTGAACCAGTAACTGTCCCCGGATCCTCATCGGTACCAAGTAACCTCGATGACTTATCCGATTGTGAACCAGTAACTGTCCCCGGATCCTCATCGGTACCAAGTAACCTCGATGACTTATCCGATTGTGAACCAGTAGCTGTCCCCGGATCCTCATCGGTACCAAGTAACCTCGATGTTTCATCCGATTGTGAACCAGTAACCATCCCCGGATCCTCATTGGTACCAAGTAACCTCGATGATTCATCCGATTGTGAACCAGTAACTGTCCCCGGATCCTCAGCGGTACCAAGTAACCTCGATGACTTACCCGATTGTGAACCAGCAGCTGTCCCCGGATCCTCATCGATACCAAGTAACCTCGATGATTCATCCGATTGTGAACCAGTAACTGTCCCCGGATCCTCATCGGTACCAAGTAACCTCGATGATTCATCCGATTGTGAACCAGTAACTGTCCCCGGATCCTCATCGGTACCAAGTAACCTCAATGTTTCATCCGATTGTGAACCAGTAACTGTCCCCGGATCCTCATCGGTACCAAGTAACCTCGATGATTCATCCGACTGTGAACCAGTAACTGTCCCCGGATCCTCATCGGTACCAAGTAACCTCGATGATTCATCCGATTGTGAACCAGTAACTGTCCCCGGATCCTCATCGGTACCAAGTAACCTCGATGACTTATCCGATTGTGAACCAGTAACTGTCCCCGGATCCTCAGCGGTACCAAGTAACCTCGATGACTTACCCGATTGTGAACCAGTAACTGTCCACGGATCCTCATCGGTACCAAGTAACCTCGATGATTCATCCGATTGTGAACCAGTAACTGTCCCCGGATCCTCAGCGGTACCAAGTAACCTCGATGACTTACCCGATTGTGAACCAGTAACTGTCCACGGATCCTCATCGGTACCAAGTAACCTCGATGATTCATCCGATTGTGAACCAGTAACTGTCCCCGGATCCTCATCGGTACCAAGTAACCTCGATGACTTACCCGATTGTGAACCAGTAACTGTCCCCGGATCCTCATCGGTACCAAGTAACCTCGATGACTTATCCGATTGTGAACCAGTAACTGTCCCCGGATCCTCATTGGTACCAAGTAACTTCGATGACTTATCCGATTGTGAACCAGTAACTGTCCCCGGATCCTCATCGGTACCAAGTAACCTCAATGTTTCATCCGATTGTGAACCAGTAGCTGTCCCCGGATCCTCATCGGTACCAAGTAACCTCAATGTTTCATCCAATTGTGAACCAGTAACTGTCCCCGGATCCTCATCGGTACCAAGTAACCTCGATGACTTACCCGATTGTGAACCAGTAACTGTCCACGGATCCTCATCGGTACCAAGTAACCTCGATGATTCATCCGATTGTGAACCAGTAACTGTCCCCGGATCCTCATCGGTACCAAGTAACCTCGATGACTTACCCGATTGTGAACCAGTAACTGTCCCCGGATCCTCATCGGTACCAAGTAACCTCGATGACTTATCCGATTGTGAACCAGTAACTGTCCCCGGATCCTCATTGGTACCAAGTAACTTCGATGACTTATCCGATTGTGAACCAGTAACTGTCCCCGGATCCTCATCGGTACCAAGTAACCTCAATGTTTCATCCGATTGTGAACCAGTAGCTGTCCCCGGATCCTCATCGGTACCAAGTAACCTCAATGTTTCATCCAATTGTGAACCAGTAACTGTCCCCGGATCCTCATCGGTACCAAGTAACCTCGATGTTTCATCCGATTGTGAACCAGCAACTGTCCCCGGATCCTCATCGGTACCAAGTAACCTCAATGTTTCATCCGATTGTGAACCAGTAACTGTCCCCGGATCCTCATCGGTACCAAGTAACCTCAATGTTTCATCCGATTGTGAACAAGTAGCTGTCCCCGGATCCTCATCGGTACCAAGTAACCTCGATGATTCATCCGATTGTGAACCAGTAACTGTCCCCGGATCCTCATCGGTACCAAGTAACCTCGATGACTTACCCGATTGTGAACCAGTAACTGTCCCCGGATCCTCATCGGTACCAAGTAACCTCGATGACTTATCCGATTGTGAACCAGTAACTGACCCCGGATCCTCATCGGTACCAAGTAACCTCAATGTTTCATCCGATTGTGAACCAGTAACTGTCCCCGGATCCTCATTGGTACCAAGTAACCTCAATGTTTCATCCGATTGTGAACCAGTAACTGTCCCCGGATCCTCATCGGTACCAAGTAACCTCAATGTTTCATCCGATTGTGAACCAGTAACTGACCCCGGATCCTCATTGGTACCAAGTAACCTCGATGACTTATCCGATTGTGAACCAGTAGCTGTCCCCGTGTCTTCATCCGAACCAAGTGACCCAAGTGATTTTCCTGCATATGAACCAATACCTGTTTCTGTATTTACTCCTGCAAATGATGAGCTAGACAACCAGAGTGAGCTAAGATAAGGGAGCTCTAAGTTTTCTTGGAGAGAATGACAACCACAACTTTACTTATGAAAGGGTTGGGCCCCCTACATGTCACAACATACAGAGTAGATGGCATCGGTATCAGGCATTGCCTTGTAATTGTATAGTGTCAATGACTTCATGGCTACCTGTTCCTCAGTTCCTACATTAACTACCATGTGCCTACTGGAAACAAAAGGAATGTTGGTACAAGGAAAGTAGCATAGGGATTGTTGATTATGAGGACTGTTTATGCCCTAAATAAAGTGAATGCCGCATTATAAAGCAACCAACAAGTTGGCATAAAGAAGTACTCATGGACTGTCATAAACCTTCCCTCATTGGAGCCCAGAAAAGCCCTGGTAATCACAAACTCTTGTTAGAAATCAGGATGTGGTTGCCATGGCCCATTTAAGTGCACTTGTGGTTCTGATCTGTTCTCATTGTCGAGTAATTTCTAGCATTGAATGACTGGGATTCATAGGGAAAGGAGTGTCTCTAAACAACTTCTCTGTCCAGATTACTACAGTGTGACAGCCTGAAGACTGAAATAAGAAAAGTAATGATTTCAAGTCTAACACTGGGAGGAGATGTCAGAACGACATCTACTTTCGAGGGGGAGTATGTGACAAGGTTGAAATCTGTTCAATTTAGTTATTAATAATTGTTCAGATATATTTTTAAAACAGTTAAATAACTTATTTAGCGTGAAAATCATTTCATGTTGAAAACAAAGGGATAGTACTTTAAAAACCTGCAAATATGTTGAGTTGAAAATTCTGAGAATTAGTGTATAGAATTGAGCACGGAATCTGCCATTGACTTGTACAGTCTTGCATTCAGGAAGGAAAAGAAACACAGAAAATAATTGGAATTTTAAGCAAATCTCAGAAACACGTTAAGTATTTTTCTCCAAAGTTTTATATAAATCTTTGTTATGTTTGTTTGAAACCGTGAAAAAAGGCTGTTTTCAGCCACTGAGGCTGGTATGATCGAAGTGTTAGAGCTGCACAAAACGCCGTGAGCAGGCAGTGTAACTGTCTGGATGCACAGCATTACTGATAACAGAAGATGATCGTTCATTGGAGTGTTTTTATATTTTGCGACATATTTTTGGTAATTCAGAATTAAAGTGATATGTTCCCATGGAACAATAGAAATGAAAGTTAAAACATAAAAGGCCAGAATGCCGGGGGGGGGGGGGGGGGGGGAGGGGGTACACGCCGTGTTCCTCATTCATCACAAAGTTACTGAGAAGTAAACAGTATAGCATGTATGTTTCACTCACCATCTCCCTTTCACAGGGGTACTACATCAACACAAGTGGTGCTTGGAAGCCCGATTTCAACGTTTAAGCGAAGTTTGGATAGGTACATGGATAGTAAGGGTATGGAGGGCTATAGTCCCGGAGGAGGTCAAAGGGAGTAGACATGGTCTAGATGGGCTGAAGGGCCGGTTTATGTGCTGTACTTTGTGTCTCTATGTAGATTTTATTAATTGCAAATGAAAAGTCTGATTGCTTAATAGAGATCTTCGGGACAGACACAGTTTAATATGGATAGTTTGTTAGGACATCATTGAGATTGTTTTTTCGGGGAAGGAAATTAAAGCGGCTGTACTGTACCTTCTGCCCCTTTGCTCCACACTGCACCTCAATAGGTGGCGGTAGTGCACGTTGTGTTGGTAATCGGATAGTTCTGTGAGGGGAGCGAGGTGGTGCTTCCATGCATGAGTGTGAGTGAGCATGCTTGCGGTCGCGTTGTCCGCACGGGTTTGAAGCAGCCGGGATGCCGTCAAAGAGCAGCGCGCAGGCGCGTTTCGTCGCGGTTGACGCGTAACCAGGGGCAGCAGGAGCTGGACCGGGCCATCCTGGGACTTGGGCCCCGGGGCTTCGGTGTGTCAGGACGCTCGGCTCTGCCGGAGGTTAGCGTTCGCTCGCTTTGGTGCGCGGCGGTCTCATTCAGCGGGGTTAGGGTAATCGGGGCCAGCTACCCCACCTCAACTCCACGCCATACCACCTCCTCCCGTTGATCCCCCTGCCCACTGATGGGCCTACGGCTCCCCCCAGCCCACACACTAATCTGTCCTTAACTCCTGCCCCCATTTGCATCTTATCCCCATCCCACGGCATCCACCACGCTCCACTGATCTTCCCACCACTTGCCCCTGGACTGACGTCCCCATCTCTAATAACACTTTTTTACTCTCCTCCTTACACTGCCTCTGACATTTCCATCCTTACTGACTAAAATTCCTGCAGTGACATCCCTCCCACAAGCAGCCCCCTTCATCACCATTCAAAACTGCCATCTCCCACCAACACCTACCACCTGCTAGCATCCCCACTATCTTAGCTCGTACCTCCCAATCAACACATGCTCAACAAACACCCCAACCAACAGCCCCCTTTCCTCTTCTCAAATGATGGTCCATCTCTCTGACACCATCCCAACAACTTCCCACCCCCACAGAAACAGACTTAAAATTCTTAGCCATCTCAGCTGTATGTTACTCAGGATGCCTCAGCAGATATGCTGTTCTTTGAATGAGAGAATCAGGGTTAGGTGCGTTTAAAACATTCAGTGGTGCTATTTTGAAGAACAGTTGTGACCAATATTTACCCCTTACGGAAAATCTAAAAGCTGACTGTTCAGTGATTATATTCCTGTCTATGGATATTTTGCCCTGCATTACAAGGTAATGTGTCAAAACGTGCCATTAAATGTCAAGAGCTTTGAGACATCTTCAAATCGACATCGTATAAATGAAGGTTTTCCCTTTTTTTTGAAGGACCTGAATGTTTGCTATGATTTGGTCATTGGAGATGTATTGATATTGAATTGATAGTGCTTTAAGAACATAACTAATCTATTCTTTGACTTCGGAGAATGACTAACATCAGAATATATTTGAGCAAAATTCAGTGAGTTGATTTGGTGATGATATCATTGGGTCTGAAGTGATGTTGAACTTGGTAAGTCAGTCTAAATGTGTATTTCCATTACTCCTAGCTTTTTCACTCTGCTCCCTCCTTTGTTTCTCCGACTTCTTATAGAATGAAAACACTGATTATTGTTGTTCTTGTCCAATTCTTTCCACTCCCCTGTTTTTATTTCCATGTCTCTGCAAAGTGAAATCAATTGAGTTACTATTGAATTTGCTTCCAATTTTTTTCCTGCAACAGTAAGAACAATTTCCGTTTATTTAATAACTATAAGGTAACGAAACCATTCCAGAGCACTCTAGCAATATTTTTTGAAGCAGAATTTGATGCCAAGCTGTGTAAAGTGACATTAAGGGGGAAGACCAATGGTTGATAAAGAGGAGTGAAACTGAAGTTTTAGAAAAGGAGATCAGAGATGGAGTAATGAACTCCTGGAGTGATGAGAATTGGAGGAACTAAGGTATCCGGTTGAGTTGAGGCTGGAGGAAATTATAGAAGTTGGCAAGGGAATTGATATGGTCCACGGAGGGTTTGGAAAATAAAGATAAGGATTTTAAAATGAAGACGTTGCTTTAACCAGAGGCTAATGCACAGGGAGAAGGTTAGTTACTGAGGAATTATATGCAAAATTAAAAGGGCTAAAACCTAACTGACTTATTGGCAGCTTGACAAGTCGTGCTGTGAGAATAATGCATGAACAAAGAACTGTTTGTTCCATGAAGAAGCTTCTTGGTCTACCTTTATCAAAATATGTGATAACAATGTATATCTGCAGCTCCAAACAGTATTCTGGGCTCACTTGGCTGCAGATTTTCTCAAGCTCGGTGAGCAGGGACTCTGTTTTGCCAACTGAGAATGCAAGCTTGCTAACAAACAGTATGTACTTTTAAGTAAGCTGTGTTTGACAGTTATTCCCTGGGTCTGAAACTAAAGGTCTTTGGTAGAGAGGCAGATCAACATTACAAGCAGTCCTCAAGTTCCATTTTTACTGTAGTCCAGAAGTCAATTTTCACCATAAGTAGAAAGTGCCCAAAAATCATTATCTGGGAATTGTATCTCTGTAATATTACCATGAGTGGTATCAAAAGCATATAAATATGATGAGAAGAAACCATTCCAAGAAGTGGAGAGAGAGGGAGGAAGCTTGTTCTGCCATTCTTAGGAAATGAGCCTGTGTTAGTGTTTAAATGAAATTATGGTATGGGTTAATTAGTTCATCATTGTCACATGATTTGAGTTTTGCATGCCAGCTCGACATCTCATTTCTCCATTATCAATAGACCACGGGAAAAGCAATGATGGGGTGCAGAATAGAGCTTTTCAGTACACATAAAGTACAGTGCAGGCAGCCAGAAAGATGAAAGTTCATTGAGATAGATTGTGGGGGTCAAATGTCCATCCAGTCATACTGGTCATATTCAGTACCCTTATAACAGTGGGAGAGAAGCTGCCCTTGAGCCTCGTGGTACGTGCTTTCAAAGTTTTGTATCTTCTGCCCGATGGGAGGGAGGGATGGGGGAGAGAAAAAAGAATGTCTGGATGGGGAGGCATCTTTGATATGCTGGCTGTTTCTCTGGAGGTAGCGAGAAGTGTAGACAAAGTCCATGGAGGGGAGGCTGCTTTTTGTGATGTCCACAACTTCCTGCAGTTTCTTGTGGACTTGAGCCATTCCAGCTCTGATGCTTTTTATGGTGCATCTATAAAAGAACTAGTAAGGGTTAATGGGGGCATGCCAAATTCCCTTAACCTGCTGAGGAAGCAGAGGCACTGGTACACTTCCTTGGCTGTAGCAATTGGATACAGACGCGCTGTTTGGTGATGTTTACACCAAGGAGCTTGAAGCTCTCAATCATCTTCACCTCAGCTCCATTTATGTAAATAGGTATGTGTGCACTATCCTGTTTCCTGATGTCACTGATCAGCTCTCTTGTTTTGCTGACATTGAAGAAAAGGTTGTTGTTTTGAGACCATGTCATTGAACTGTCTATTTCCTTCTGTACTCCAACTCATCATTATTTGCGATTTGGGCCACTGTGGGGGTGTTACCTGTAAATTTGTAGATGAAGTTAGCTACACAGTCGTGAGTGTATGGAAAGTCGGGGCACCAGTGTTGAGGTTACTGTGGCAGAGTTGTTGCTGCCTCTTCTTACTGATTCCAGTCTGTTGGCCAGGAAATCAAGGATCCAGTTGCAAACAGGTGTTGAATCCCAGGCCTAGGAGTTAGCTTGCAATTATGATTATTGTATTCAATAAGAAGTCTTTGTTATCCAGATCCTCCAGCACTGAGTGTAGGCTGGGGAGATGGCATCTGTTGTGGACCTGTTTTAGAGATAGATGAATCTCGGGAGGCTGAATTTGATGTGTACCATGACCAGCCACTCAAAGAGCTTCATGATGGATGTGAGAACTACAGGTGGTAGGTGGTGAGGTGCATTGTGTATAGAGATACAGTAAAGGTGCTTCTGGCTCAACGAGTCCACATGGCCCAGTTACACCCATGTGACCAATTAACCTACTGTTGGATTCTGGTGTTTAAATCCAAGCTTCGTGTAGAAGTCAGGAACGAGGCATAACACTTGTTGCTTCACTATTGTTCTATTAAGAGTTGATAGAACAAAGAGAGTCAGAACAGAACAGTGATATAGGTCTTACTACTTGAAGGAGAGAGAAATTAAAGATGGCCCCCATAAGCAGCGCAAATAGAAATCAACAATACAATTAAAAAATACTTACTGAATTCTGCAGTAAAAGTAAGCAATGAAAAAACACTTAATGAAGTACAGAGAAGTTTTCAGAATTATACTTTGTATAGCACATACTAAACTAATGTATATAAATGCTTCTTAAATACAAACAGATAATTATTAAACTGCATGGAAAGTCATAATTAAAATTAAACAGTGAGATCCAACAGTACTAACCTCTGTCTGTGCAATTTCGGAGGAAACCCACACATTCATGGGCAGAGCATACAAACTCCTGAGAGAGTAAGGGTGGAATTGAAACCGTGCTGCTGTAATAGCCTTACTTCATCCCCTACACTACCATGCCTTCAACGGCAGGATGATCATGTTCTTAGAGCAGGTGGGGACCTCAGATTAAAGCAGGGAAAGCTTAAAAATGTCTGCAAATATCCCCACCTGCTGATCTACGCAGGATTTAAAGATCTATGCCATATGCTTCCGATGGGTTCACTCTCAAGTAGACTGATCTGATGTGTGTAATGGTAACTGTGGGTACCCCTTCTGTTGAAAATGTCATAGAATGCATTGAGCTCATCAGGAGAGGATGTGACACTGCCTTATTCCTGGTAAGGATCAATGATGGTAGGTCAGAAGCTGGTTTCAATTCAACCTCTTGGGACTTTCTCTCAGTGAGGTTGCGTTTATTTTAAAAGTTTAACCTGACATTTTTAAGAGTAACTTTCTTGGGAATGAGTAATGAAATTGTTAGCCAGTCTTATTCAATCTCCCCATACTTGTGACAGTCTCCATCTTTCTCAGAAGATAGTGATGGGACTGTTAATTTGTTGTTCTTCACTGAATTGATAAAAGATTTGAGGTGATTAATTGCCTTCAGAAAAAAACTGCTGTGAATTACTGTAATAAAGTATACCTATTGTTCTCTATACCTCTCTCTGTCTTATTTCTTAATTTATGGAACAAACAAGCTGTTTGTAAAGTGATCTATTTTTCAATCAAAGGATCTCACTCTTTTAAGATAAATTTTACTGCTGTGTCGTAGAAATTTGACATATGGACATATGTGACAGCAGTACAGTGCAGAAACAAAATTATTATTATACTGGTGGAAATAGCAAGGTAGTGTTATTGGATATGGTTTTAGACCACCTGGACAACGCAAATACCTATGTCAGGATGCTGTTCATTTACATTTAATACCATCATTCCCGCAATCCTGATTGAGAAGTTGCAGAACCTGGGCCTCTGTACCTCCCTCTGCAATTGGATCCTCGACTTCCTAAACGGAAGACCACAGTCTGTGTGAATTGGTGATAATCTCTCCTCTTTGTTGATGATTAACACTGGTGCACCTCAGGGATGTGTGCTCAGCCCACTGCTCTACTTTCTATATACACACGACTGTGTGGCTAAGCATAGCTCAAATACTATCTATAAATTTGCTGATGATACAACCATTGTTGGTAGAATCTCAGGCGGTGATGCAAGGCGTACAGGAGTGAGATATGCCAACTAGTGGAGTGGTGTCGCAGCAACAACCTGGCACTCAATGTCAGTAAGATAAAAGAGCTGATTGTGGACTTCAGGAAGAGTAAGACAAAGGAACACATACCAATCCTCATAGAGGGATCAGAAGTGGAGAGAGTGAGCAGCTTCAAGTTTCTGGGTGTTAAGATCTCTGAGAATCTAACCTGGTCCCAACATAGTGATGTAGTAATAAAGAAGGCAAAACAGCGGCTATACTTTATTAGGAGTTTGAGATTTGGGATGTCAACAAATACACTCAAAAACTTCTATAGTTGTACCGTGGAGAGCATTCTGACAGGCTGCATCACTATCTGGTATGGGGGTGGGGGCTACTGCACAGAATCAAAAGAAGCTACAGAAGTATATTTAGTCAGCTCTATCTTGGGTACTAGCCTACAAAGTACCCAGGACATCTCCAGGGAGCGGTGTCTCAGAAAGGCAGCGTCCATTACTGTGGATCTCTGGCACCCAGAGCAATGCCCTTTTCTCACTGTTACCATCGGGTAGGAGGTACAGAAGCCTGAATGCACACACTCAGTGATTCAGGAACAAATTTTTCCCCTCTGCCATCTGATTCCTAAATGGACATTGAATCTTTGAACACTAGCTCACTTTTTTAATATACAGTACAGTATTTATGTTCTTGTATGTTTTTTACTCTATTCAGTAGACAATAGGTGCAGGAGTAGGCCATTCGGCCCTTCTAGCCAGCACCGCCATTACCTGTGATCATGGCTGATCATATACAGTCAGTACCCCGTTTCTGCCCTCTCCCTATATCCCTTGACCCTGCTATCTATAAGAGCTCTATCTAACTCTCTTTTGAATGCATCCAGAGACTTGGCCTCCACTGCCTTCTGGGGCAGAGCATTCCACATATCCACCACTCTCTGGGTAAAAAAGTTTTTCCGCATCTCTGTTCTAAATGGCCTACCCCTTATTCTTAAACTGTGGCCTCTAGTTCTGGACTCACACATCAGCGGGAACATGCTTCCTGCCTCCAGTCTGTCCAATCCCTTAATAATCTTATATGTTTCAATCAGATCCCTTCTCATCCTTCTAAATTCCAGTGTATACAAGCCCAGTCGCTCCAATCTTTCAACATATGACAGTCCCGCCATTCTGGGAATTAACCTTGTGAACCTACGCTGCACTCCCTCAATAGCAAGAATGTCCTTCCTCAAATTTGGAGACCAAAACTGCACACAATACTCCAGGTGGGGTAAATTACTTGTTTATTATTTTTGTTCTATTAATTTTTTTTCACTCTGTTAGATTTGTATTGCATTGAACTGCTGCTGCTAAATTGACAAATTCAATGTCAAATGCCAATGATAGTAAATCTGATTCTGATTGGACTTTTCAAAAATCTGAAAGTAGAGGGGAGAAGTTGATTCTGAATCCTTGAGTTTGGTCTTCAGGCTCCTGCACCCCTTCCCTTATGGTGGTAATGAGAAGAGGCATGCCCTGGATGGTGAAGGTTCTTAGTGATGTATCTCACCGTGAAGTACATCTTATTGAAGATGCTTTCGATGTTAGGGCATATTGTGCTCAGTTTGGAGCGGGTTGAGGTCTACAGTTTGTAGCCTCTTGTGATACATGCCAGGCTGTGATGCAACCAATCAGAATGCATATCTACAGGAATTTATGACTATTTGTTTACTAGTCCCCTCAAACTCATAATGAAGTAGAGCCACTGGCATGCCACCTTTGAGACTGCATCAATGAGGAGAGGTCCTGTGGTGTTTTGATGCTTGGGAACTTGAAACTGCTTTTCAGGTTTTCTCTAGTTTGCTCAGACTAATTTGTAACACCTGTAGATAGAAGAGGCTGGAGGGTAAAGAGTTGATAATCCTTTTGGATTGACTATGTTGATGCGACCTGGGAAAGTAGAGATTTGCACAATCCTAAATCAGTTCGTGATAAATATATTAATTACAGGCTTATACTGTATGGCTGGGAGTTCTCAAGTAAGACTTTTAATGACAGTATTAACTGATGCATATTTACCATTGATATTTATCATTTTGAATTTATTAACCCTTAATTTGTATGTTGAAATTTCAGTTACCGTAAAGAAAAATGACATGAGATCTTTCTGTTTGGAAAAGAGAACATTGGAGAAACTTGCTGGCTGAACCAACCATTTAGAGTGATGCATTTACCACACGGGTATGGCAATCTAAAATTGCAATCGTTTGGCACCAACTCAATGCATTAAAGCATGGCCAAGAGGTTTGGTTGTTGTTCAGACCAAACATCAGAATGGGGAAGAAATGTGATCAAAGTGGTTTTAACCATTGAATGATTGTTTGTGCCAGATGGGGAGGGTTGAGTATCTGAGAAACTGTAGATACATCTGGGGTTTTCCTTTGACCTCTCTCATTAGCAAGGCATTTTTACACACAAGTCTCCAGTATTTATGGAGAATGGTGCGAGAAACAAGAAACATCTGCTGAATGGCAGTTCTGTGGGTGAAAATGCCATGTTAATTAGAGAGAGGTCAGAAAAGAATGGCTGGACTAGTTCAAGCTGACAAGAAGGTGACAGTAACTTGAATAATCACATGTTACAACAGAAGGGCATCTCTATATGAACAAAACAGTGAACCTTGAAATGGGTTGCAGCATCTGAAGACCACTAACATACTTAATGGGCGTATTCGGTACAGGAGGTACCCAATAAAGTGGCACCTGAATGTATTTCATAGTGTGATTTAAGAAAAAGATTGAAAGTGTTCTCTTCTGTAGGATTTTGGATACAGCTGTTTATCATTAGTAAGAATTACAAGGTACTCATACTGAAAAGTTTGTCTAAGCACTTAGAAGGAGCAGATTGCAAAAAAAATGTTCAGAAGGAGGAAATGCTTTGTTTTAAGTTAAATTATTTCCCTAATGTGAAAACTAGGAGTGTTCCATGAGATTCTTGAAGGTACGGAAGGCATTTTAGATTTTATGGAGGTTTAGTGTGGCTGCTTACCAACCTGATGTACAAATGTTTTTCTTTTGCAGTCAATAGTTGATCAAGACCCAAGCTTTACATTTTATGATTAACTGCATTGTGTTCTAAAAAATTTGAATAACTATTTTTAAATGACCAGCATGCAATAACTCAGTTATTTTTATTTTTGTGGCATGTGATTTGTTTATTTTCAGTTGTAGCTGTGAAATGGAGAAACCATGGACTAAATGTATGTAAATACATTGGCAAGATGGGAACAGCCTCTTCACTGGTTGGTCCAAATGAAGTAATTGAAGATACTGATGGTGGTGGAGAAGCATGTGAGATCCCAGTGGAAGTCAAGCCCAAGGCTAAGCTGCTGCGTAGCTCATTTAGACGGGGACCACGTGTAATTGGTGCAAGCTTTAAGTCAACAGCTTCAGTTGACTTTGAATATGCTGCAGAATATGAGCGACTCAAGAAGGAATATGATATCTTTCGTGTCAGTAAAAATAACGAAATTACCTCCATGCAAAAAAGGGAAAGCAAGCTTGACAAAGAAAATAAAAGACTGAGGGCAGAGCTTCAGGTAAGAAATTGATGATGTAGTGAGTTAATATATGTTGAATTTGAGATTTGAGAAATCAAGTGCAATTGTTTTATCTGGTTGTAAAGGTCCTGCCTGAAAGGGACTTCAAGCAGTTTGAGCAACACACACAAAATGCTGGAGAAAAGGAGTAAACGGTCGATTGTTTTGGGCTGAGACCCTTCTTCAGCAGAACTGATAAAGGGTCTCAGCCCAAAACATCAGCTGTTTACTCTTTTCCATAGATGTTGCCTGGCCTGCTGAATTCCTCCAGCAGTTTGTGTGTGTTGCTTGGATTTCTAGCATCTGTAGATTTTCCCCAGATTGTGTTTAAGCTGTTTGAATCCAGAGTGTAAATTACTTCTGTTTGACACTACAACGCACCCAAGATGCATCTCAGTTCAGAATTGGAAATCTATTGCCGTTCCACTACAGACCACCCCCCAGCGAAATAGCCACAGGGACAGACATGCCAGCAGATTAGGGAAAGGTATAAAAACCAGCAGGTGGATAGATAGATACTTTATTGATCCCAAAGGAAATTACAGTGTCACAGAAGCATTACAAGTGCACAAATATACAAATATTAGAAGAGAAAGACTTAAAAAAATAAGTTACCACAAACAGTCTAACAGGAGGGGGGTCATCACTTTCCTGGCTATTGATTGAGTGATATAGAGCCGAATGGCTAAGGTTAAGAGTAACCTCATATTGCAATCTTTGGAGAGGACTCTATCTAATGGGATATATGAACATTTGGAGAGCCATTGTTTAATTGGGAACAATCCGCATGGATTTGTGCAGGGTAAATCTTGTCTTACTAACTTTATTTGAGGTTTTTGTGCGGATGATGAAGGTAATTGATAAAGGTAGAGCTGTGGATTTTGTCTACAGGGATTTTAGTAAGGCATTTGACAAAGTCCCACACGGTAGGCTTACCTGCAAGATCTGAACCTAGCAATTTGGATCTCAAATTGGTGTGCCGATAGAAGATGGAAGTCAGTGGCCAATGGAGCTAATCCTGGCTAGAACCAGTAGTGTCCTGCAGAGATCCATAGTACTTCCGCTGTTCATGATACATTAAGCATATGTATGTATGTATATATGTGTGTCTGTGTGTCTATGTATATCAGATGTAAAGGGACAGTACACAGTTAATAGCTGGACCCTTGATGTATGGAGAGATTTTGGGGTGCAAATCCACAGCTTCCTGAAAGTGACTGCTCAAGTTGCTAGGGTAATTAAGGCACGCTTGTCTGTATTAGTTGAGGTAATGAGCTCAAGAGTCAGGAAGTTATGTTGTAGCTTTATAAAACTCCGGTTAGATTGCCTCAGGAGTTTTGCGATCATTTCGGGTTGCCCCTTTATGGAGGAAAAATGTGAAGGCTTTGGAGAGGATACAGAGGAGGTTTACCAAGATGCTGCTGCCTGGATTAGTGGATGTTTGCTAGAAGAACTTGGGTTGTATTATCTGGAACGGCAGAGGCTGAGAGGAGACTGATAGGCATACGTTATGAGAGGCATAGATACCAATATCTTTCACCCAGGGTGGAAATGGCTAATACTAGAGGGCATGCATTTAAAGTGAGAGGGGGTAAGTTTAATGGAGATGTGTGGGGCAGTGGTTTTTTTTACACAGTAGTCAGTGCCTGGAAGGAAAATACTATATGCTGAAACTGGAGGGATATGGACTTGTGTAGGCAGAAGGGACTGATTTAGTTAGGCCTTTAATTACTATATAGTTTGGCAAAAACATGGTCAGATGGGCTTGTACCTGTACTGCATTGATATTACATTCTATGTTCCTTCTTCATTACTAGATTGTTCTAGAACTTGCTTCTCAAAAGCAGATTGGGAGCAGCTTCAGTTGTAGCAGTTCAAAATGTTAAGGGCAATATATTTGGCAGTGATGCTCAGGAGGGAACAAGTCAAAAGGGCTGGTAAATCAAGGGCAGCAGATATATGGGGATGCCATCAAATTCTCCAGCACATCAATTACGTTTGCAGATGTTTGCTATACCTTCATTGTCGCAGTCAAAATCTTGTAATTCCTTGTGGAAGCACCTTCACCATGACATAATCCTCGAGTCCACAATGCAGCTCTTCACCAATATCTCAGATGAAATTAGGGGCACAGCTATGAATATTTCATTTTTTCAATGCAGTCCATTATCTGATGCTTGAGTTTCTTGATAATTTTACAGGATGGGTAAGCCCATGTGTAAGTACTTCTGGGGGGATTGCATGGGGAAAGTTAATGTGATGAGGATATGGACAGTTATTTGGTTTGTAGAATTACTTCACTGAAGGTTTGCATACCTGTAGGATTGAGGCAGGCATTCATCTCTTGTTTGCCTACAGTAACCTGTGACCCAGTACATGCATTCATGAATGTGTGTTTTTTAAACTTTATTTTTATTATTTTGCCGATAACAGAACAGGATAAAAACAGACAGACAAACAGGGTCATCATAGATGAAGTAAAATCCGTATCTTATAATACAAACCCCATTTCCAGAAAAGTTGGGATATTTTCCAAAATGCAATAAAAACAAAAATCTGTGATGTTAATTCATTTGAACCTTTATTTAATTGACAAAAGTACAAAGAAAAGATTTTCAATAGTTTTACTGACCAACTTAATTGTATTTTGTAAATAACCACAAATTTAGAATTTGATGGCTGCAACACACTCAACAAAAATTGGGACAGAGGCATGTTTACCATTGTGTTACATCACCTTTCCTTTTAATAACACTTTTTAATCATTTTGGAACTGAGGATACTAATTGTAGTAGATTTGCAATTGGAAATTTTGTCCATTCTTGCTTTATATAAGACTTCAGCTGCTCAACAGTCCGTGGTCTCCGTTGTCTGATTCTCCTCTTCATGATGCGCCATACATTTTCAATAGGACATAGATCTGGACTGGCAGCAGGCCAGTCAAGCACACGCACTCTGTGTCTACAAAGCCATGCTGTTGTAGCCCGTGCAGAATGTGGTCTGGCATTGTCCTGCTGAAATAAGCATGGACGTCCCGGGAAGAGACGTCGCCTTGATGGCAACATATGTCTCTCTGAAATCCTAATATACGCCTCAGAGTCAATGGTACCTTCACATACATGCAACTCACCCATGCCGTGGGCACTGATGCACCCCCATACCATCACAGATGCTGGCTTTTGCACCTTTCATCTTTGGCATGGAGAAATCGACGCCCGTTTTTTCCAACGCTACTTTTATACCCAGTCATGATACCTCACCTCCTACCAATTAGCCTGCTTTATGTGGAGTCTTCCAAACCGGTGTTACTTGAATATTCCGTGCACTTTTCAATCTTGTTTTAACTCTGTCCCAACTTTTGTTGGGTGTGTTGCAGCCATCAAATTCTAAATTTGTGTATATTTACAAAATACAATTAAGTTGGCCAGTAGAACTATTGAAAATCTTTTCTTTGTACTTTTGTCAGTTAAATAAGGGTTCACGTGAATTAACATATCACAGATTTTTGTTTTTATTGTATTTTGGAAAATATCCCAACTTTTCTGGAAATGGGGTTTGTAGAAAAAATGAATAGTGAAATGGGTTACATTGCTGTATCAAGGTTAACCAAACTCTTATCTCCATAATTGTCCTTCAAAGTCTCAGGGGACCTTAAGATCCTTAACTTTAAAGTACATTCTGCAGGTTCCCTCATTGGAAAAAATAGAACAAAGTTCTTCAAACCAAATAAATCTGCAGTGAAGAAGTCATTTTAGGTTCAAATAAAATGTCCACTTTCCCCAGTATCTTTCAGATTTTTTAGTGCGTGTCTCAGAGAAGGTCAATCGTTCCATAACATAAATTTCTTGAACTATTTCTATTCATTCCAGCACGGTCAATTGTTCCATAACATAAATTTCTTGAACTATTTCTATTCATTCCAGCACTGTAAGAGATTCTTTGCTTAGCCATTTCCTGGTAATCGCTTTCTTACTGGCTGCTAGTAGTATTTGTAACAAATATCTTTCATGCTTTTTGAGCCCATTTGGTACATTACCCAAGTAAATAACGTTAAAGTCAAAATTAATCTCCGGACTGATTATTGACCTTATGTCTGTTACCACATCTAACCAATAAAAAAAATCTTTGGACACTCCAAGAAAATATGAAAATGATCAGTCAACATATTATCACACATTCTCCAACATTGACCTTGTTCAGGTCTGTGACTTTGTAACTACTTTATTTTTGGCATTATGAACAATCTTAAGGTATTCTTCCAGGTGAATTCCCTCCACAGACCTGAGCTTGAAGTAGTCAAATGCGTTCTGCATATGTTTAATCAGTCATCTTCTGTCAATTTTATGTTGGCTTCTTTCTCCCATTTTGATTTAACATACATTGTGGAGAGACCCCTGTTAGACTGTAAAATTGAGTAAATCCTGGTTATCAGTTCTTTTTAGTATTACCTTTATACAAATCAATGAATATATTATTCAGACTTAACACTTTCTCTACAATAGTTCTAATATTTTTATTAAAATATTGTCTTCGTTGAAGATATCTAAAGAAGTCTTGTTTCTCTAAGTGATATGTTTCTGTGAGTTGTTGAAAGGACTCCAAACCCTTAATGGAGGACATTGCACAGTATGAGGTGACTCTCTTACTTTTCCAATGTGTACATCTACCATCCAATTGTGCTGGAAGGAATTCTGTGTCATGTGCCACCCAACATAGTATTCTTACATTTCTTTCAAATTTTGGGTCTTTAAATTCTTTATTCCAGATGTTTAGAGGGACTGTTATTCACTTAGTTTATTTGAATGCTTCTTTGGGAGTGTTTTATTCCCCAGTAAAGATTGGAGAGGGATATTTATTAGACTTTATTCCAAATCCTTCCACTTTGCCTCACAATTAGGGTCACACCAACAGACCAGTCTGCGCAGCTGTGCTGCTCTATAATAGTCTTCAAAGCAAGGCACAGCAAATCCATCTTTATCCTTAGGCAGCTGCAATGTCTGAAATCTAATTCTTGGTTTCTGTTTTCCCCAAATAAATGTTGAAATCATTCTTTTCCATTTATTAAATTGATTAAAGAAAACTTCAACAGGCAATGATTGAAAAAGAAAGAGCAATCTAGGTAATACATTCATCATTATGGCTTCTATTCGATTATGCATATTCATTGGCAGCAATGACCATCTATTTAAGTCTGCCTTAATATCAGCTGTAATGGGAATATAATTATGTTCATAGATAGTAGACAAGTCTTCAGGTATTTGCACTCCTAGATATTTAATAATATTACCTTTCCATTTGAATATACTCATTCTGTAAATTTTTTTTGTGGTTCATAATTAAAATTTAAAGTTTGGGTTTTATGTAAATTTAATTTATAGCCAGAGTAGGAACTGAATTCTTTCAACAGGGGTAATAATTTAGGCAAACCTGCACTGGGATTGGTAAGAGTCACGAGAATGTCATCGCATACTGACAAATTTTATATTCTATATCTCTGATCAGTACACCTGTTATAATCTTGTCTTCTCTAATTGCCTGGGCCAATGGCTCAATAAAAAGAGCGATAAGCGTGGGGCTTAGGGGGCACCCTTGTCGACATCCCCTTTCAAGAAATATTGTTTTAGATAAATTCCCATTTATTTTAATTCTGGCAGTAAGGGAAGAATATAAAGATTTCAGACATCCAAATACCTGATTATTAAAGCCAAACCACTCAAGTACCAAGTAGAGATATTCCCACCATACTGAGTCAAAGGCCTTTTCAGCATCAAGGCTAATAACTACAGATTCCAGGGTATTTTTGCTCATGTGGTCAATCAGATGTAGGGCCCATCTCACATTGTCCTGGATTTGCCTGCTTTCTACAAAACCTGTTTGATCTGTGTCAATTAGATCTGGAATTATATTTTCCAATCTTTTTACTAATACTGATGCAAATAATCTAGAATCTATGTTTAGAACAGATTTGGGCCTATAGGAACTGCATTCAGTCTGATCCTCACACTTTTAGGAATTACTGAAATTATTGCTTGATTCCAGGACAACGGAGTCTCCCTCCCCCGAGAACATAACTAAAGCATTTCTAAAGTATTGGTATTATTATCTCCCTGAAAGTTTTGTGCCATTCCGCTGGACAGCTGTGTTTATGAATGTGTTTTATCAATTTTGTCTTCATTTCAAATCTCTGAAGTATTGTGTTTTTAATATAGGAGCTATTGCTTCTAACATGAGCTATTGCATTAAGTAAGTAAATTAGCTCTAATTGTAGCAAATCATAAACATGGGATTCAGTAGATGCTGGAGATTTCAGAGTAACACACACACAATACTAGAGGAACTCAGCAGCATCAATGGAAGGAATAAACATTCAATGTTTCGAGCTTGTTACAGATGGAGTTAAGGTGCTCAACAAAGCAGTCTATGTCAGTAAAAGTTTGTTTATTAATATCGACTAGAGCAAGCATTAAAATACTTATTTAGATGTGCACAGCTCCCCTCACTGCAGCACACTACAGCACACCTCCCATTCTCCTGATCCACGGTCAGTCCACGATCCAACTCTTTGGTAAACTTCACCCCAGCCCACCTACTGCTCTACCTTTATACCCATTCCACTATTTAAAATGCTACATTAGCACCAGCTCAAACCACTGAACCAGAATCAATCATCACACCATCAGCCCGCTAGTCCCACCTTTGTTCTCACAGTAGTATTGTATTCCATGGTCATTGTGTTGTATTCCCACAGTGGTAATCGAAGCTTCTGCACCCAGGGCCACGGTAGTTAAGGCATTTGACTAGCACAAAGATGAGCCCTTTACAATTCATTTCACCTTTCGAATGTTGCAATCCTGTTATATCCGGTCTGCAGGCTTTAGTGCTATCCGCAGGAATGCCCCATTGTATTACAAGCAAATCGCTAACTACAAAAATGGTGATAGTAACTAACACCCAGCCTCCTAGTGCTCTGAAGGGACACCAACTCCTTCCTGGTATGTAATTATGGCACAGGTGCCACTTTCTCTGCAAGCAGATGATTCAGTGCCATCCTGTTCTGCAGTCCAGCAGTCTAGTCAGCGCATTCTTCGTCTGCTGTCGCCCCAAAGCCATCTCAGTGGCTAATGTCTTTATTGCAGTTGTCATGGATACTATTTCCCAGTCAACCTAGCTGTTCCTAGGCAGAGAAGGCTTTCATCCAAATCTTTCTTCCTCTGTGACGTATCTCTTTTGGCGCCCTGCCCTATAAGCTGGATGTCCAGCCAGGTCATTAATATGATACTTATACGGCATAACATATCCCATTAGTGGCAGTCGTTATCTCCCACCAGATGATTGTGTGTGTTAGCATTGTATAGCCTGAACCAGCATTCTTAACCTTTCCTTACTGGGTGGCAAATTACATTCATGGCAGGGACTGTTGGGTTTCACTGGTTGTAATTGGGGACGTACCTGCCTTTAAAGAACTGATTACCTTTCACTGTTCCAGTTACAAAGTTCTTAGGCGGAAAGTAAATGCACAGACCATCCAAACTGTATACCGCATTTAGGATTGCAAGCAGTAATGATCAAATAGTTCTCTTGGTCAATCTCCTTGTCTTCAGGCTTTTTCTGTTACTGGTGCCCTGGACTAGTGGCAGCATTGGCTTAACTTGTGATGCATGGACTCAAGCTGGCTCCTTCTGGACCTTCAGAGCAATATATGTGGTTAGCAGTACCTGAAATGGACCTTCCCAGCAGGGCTCGAGGCAATTCTTCTGTTGGTAGGATCTCACCAATGCCCAGTCTCCTGGCGAATAGATACGGCACACTGCAGTAATCGTGATCTCCTTGGGCTTCAAACATCTGTTGACGAAAACTTTTAAGAGTTCTGTTGTGCTGCATAATACTGAAACGTGCTGTCACCCATGGATTTTCATCAAAAGGGGAGAAGCGACCAGCAGGTGAATGGGATGTTCCAATACTGTCGCATGCAGAGATAGGCCTGTTACACGATTTAGAGCACAACACATTGTCTGGTGGAAGTACCTCTAGTTACATTAGTACTGCTTCCTCACACAATTTGGCCAACCAGTCTTTCTGCTGCCCCCGAAGTTTGTGGGTGGTATGGGTAGGTAGTGTGATGCTTACACTGTAAGGCTTTTGTTAACTCCTGAATCACTTTATAAGTAAAGTGAAGACAGTCTTCATGTGAGAAACACTTAACTGATTCTTGTTTATCGTCATTCGTGGCCAATTAGAAACCCCTCTCCCCTTTCATAATCTCGCTCTCTCTCTATCTCTGGAGACAAACTGTAGACCAACATCTTTTATTCCTACAGTTACCTTGATTATACACCTTCCCACCCTATCTGCTGTAAAAATGGTATACCCTATTCTCAGTTCGTTCACTTCCACCGCATCTGTTCCCATGAAACACACGAAATGCTGGAGAAACTCAGCAGGCCAGGCAGCATCTATGGAAAAGAGAACAGTCGATATTTTGCACCAAAATCCTTCATCAGGGCTGGAGAAAAACGATGAGTCAGAGCAAGAAGGTGGGGGAAAGGGAGGGAGAAACACACGGTGATGGGTGAAACCTGGAGGGTGGGAGGAGTGAAGTAAAGAGCTGGGAAGTTGATTGCTGAAAGAAATACAGGGCTGGTGAAGGGGGAATCTGATCGGAAAGGACAGAAGGCCATAGATGCTGCCTGGCCTGCTGAGTTCCTCCAGCATTTTTTGTGTGTGTTGCTTGGATTTCCTGCATCTGCAGATTTTCTCTTGTTTGTGATGGGACTCATGAGTGTTGAATTTCCACAATTTCTGCAGCCAACAGGGAGGTTACTATCGTAATGGGATTTCTGAGAGGGTGTAATAAAATATCTTATCAAGTTTTTCCATCTGAACTTCCTCCATTTCTGTGAACTGGTACACTTCCATTGATACCACCATAATATTGTTCATTCTTCCTCAGATATAATTATCCCTCCTTCCTTCTCCCATTTTGTTTTAATGTATGAAGTCGAGTGTGTTTTAAGATTTGACAAACCCTTATACACGCTTGAAATGATACTACTACTGTTATCTGAATTTTATCCTTTTCTGAATAGCTCTATCAAACATGTTCTTGCCTTGGTTACATTTTTAACCATCCTATTAACATATTGTCGCATCTGTAAATACCGATAAAAGTCCTGTTTTTCTAATAAGTGTTGCTCTTTAAGCATTTCAAAACTGAACAGTGTTCCTTCTTTCATTATATGGCAAAGAACTGTAATTCCTTTAGCTGTCCTGTCCTTAAATCTAGCATCCAGTTTATTCGGCGTAAAATCTGAGTCATATGCACACCATTGAAGAATTGCAATACTCTCCCTCTAGATTATATTCTTTTATAATAGTTTTCCATATTTTAAGAGTCAATTTCACCCATGGGTTATCAATAATATTTATGTACCTTTGCAGGTTGTTATCAGCCAAAATTGCTTGTATGGGGATGGGAAATACCCGCTCCTCAATGTTTTTCCATTGAGCGTCATATGATGGGTTGCACCAACATATCACAGCTCTCAACTGTGCTGCAAAATAATAATCTGTAAGAGAAGGTAGGCCCCACCCCCCCTTTTCCTTGGCTAGAGTTTTGAGACAAACTCTAGGCCTTTTACTTTGCCAAATATATCTTGATAACATCTTGTTCCATTCATTGAATTGATTTTGATTAATCTCTATTGGTAGGGTCTGAAAGAGATATAATAGTCTGGGCAGTATATTCATTTTAATAGATTCAATCCTTGAACTGAGACTAAAATATGAATTCGGTTCCATCTTGTTATATCTTCCTTTTTTTATATATAGGCTGATAATTGCATTCTGATAATTTTGCCAAATCTTTTGGCATAATGATGCCCAAATATCTGAAGACTCTGTTTGCCATGCCCAGGGGTATTGACTTTCAATTTCTCTTGGTGGGCTATAGTTATGTGAAAGTAATTGGGTTTTATCTATGTTGATCTTGTATCCTGATAATTGACCATATTGTTCAAAGGATTGCATCAATTTAGGTAAAGAGTATGTTGGTTGCCCTAGATAGATCAAAATGTCATCCATGTCACAGGTCAGTTTATGCTCTGTCCCTTTAATAGTAATTCCCCTGATATCTTCATTTTGTCTGATGTATTGAGCTAATGGTTCCAGATATAATGCGAAGAGTAGCGGTGACCATGCACCGTGCCCTTTTCTAGGGTAAGACTATTTGATAAATATCCATTGATTTTAATCCTAGCAGTAGGATTGTCATATAGTGTCTGTATAGTTTTAATAATTGTGTCATGGAAAACAAATCTATGTAAAACTCTGTAAAGAAAATTCCAATTAACCGAATCAAATGCCTTTTCAGTGTCCACGCTTATCACTATTGCTTCGATTTTATTTTTTTCTATTTGATCCATAATGTGAAGTGTCCTTCGTATATTGTCTTGTGTTTGGTGTTGTCGTATAAAACCTGTCTGATTGTTATGTATCAGTATGGGTAGAAACTCCTCTAATCGTTTGGCCATGATAGAGGTAAATAATCTACAGTTAAGAACGGATATTGGTCTAAATGACCCACATTCCATTTTATCCTTGCCTTCTTTTGGTATAGCTGAGATTATTGCTTCCTCCTGGCTGGGTGGCATTTGCGCCTTTTTTAGAGCCCAGTTCAGTGTGGGGTGTAAGACAGGAATTAACTCATTTTTAAATTCTTTGTACCACTCTGCCATATACCCATCTGATCCTGGTGACTTGCTTAATTTAAGTCTACTTTTAGTTCAACTTCAGTTATGTCAGCAGTCATCGTTCTATTTTGTTCTTCGCTTAAAGTGGGTAACTCTAGAGAATTCAAGAAGGTGTCAATTTGTGTTAATGCTTCCCCTTGGAACTTTGGAATATAGAGTTTTGTAAAACACTTCAAAAGCTTCTTGAATTTCACTTAGCTTACTTTTTTATCATTGTCGTTCTTGGATCCCTAATTCTATGAATTGTATTTTCTGCTATTTTTTTTTTCAGTTTCCACGCCAGTATTTTCATAGACTTAGATCCACTTTCATAATGTTTCTGTTTCAGAAACATTAAGCTTTTCCTGATTTCTTGCGTGGCCAAACTATTAATTTCATTCCTATTTTAAAAAATTTCCTCTAATGTATCCTGTGCCAAATTCAACTTGTGTTTTTTTTTCTGGTTCCTTCAGCCTATTTTGTAATTCCTCTAATGTTTTATTCCTTATTTTTTTCTTATATGAAGATATCGCTATAATTTCCCCTCTTAAAACAGCCTTCAGAGTATCCCATAGAATGGGAGGTGAAACCTCTCCATTATCATTGAATTCTAAGTAAAGACCAATTTCCTTTTTAACTTGTTCGTTAAAGTAGGGATCATTGAGTAGACATGAATTTAGATTCCAAATAGTATTGTTTGGTTGTAGGTCAAAATCAACAGATAAATATATAGGTGCATGGTCACTTACATCTATTGTACCAATTCCACAGGTGTTTATTTTGTCTTTGTCTTTTCCAAATGTTATGGAATAGTCTATTCTTGTATATACAGAATGGAGGGCAGAATTATGAGTGTTATCCCTTTCTGTTTGGGAAAAGGTCCCTCCATATATCAATTAGACCAACATCCTCAAAAAGTGTATTAACTTTTTTATGTAAGGATTTTGTTTCATAGCTTTTTCTATTGGAAGAGTCTAAGTTTGGTTGCAATTGTAAATTTAAGTCTCCCCCACATATCAGGAGACCTTCTGTTTCCGCTACCATAATATCAGTAATTTTCTGAAAGAAACCAATATCACTTCCCGGGGGTGTGTATATATTCAATAGAGTAACTGAATTTCCGTCTATATTCCCCCTTACCAGAATATATCTGCCCTCCTTATCTCCCATTTCGAATACTTTTTCAAAATTTAGCTTGCTTTAGATAAGAATAGCAACTCCTCTCCTATGTCCTGATTTATATGAGGAGAAAAACAAATTAGTGAAGCCCATTCTCTTTAGTTTTCCATGCTCATTATCACTGAAGTGAGTTTCCTGTAAATATACTACATGGGCTTGTTCTTTTTTCATTTTGGATAAAATTCTATTATGTTTGATTGGATTTAATAGCCCATTGACATTAAAAGAAATGAATTTTACCTTGTCCTTAGCCATCTGTATTTAATCTGTTAATGTATCATTGAAATTAGAATAAAACTTAATCAATCTACTCCCTGAACAAATAAGAAACAAGAAAAGCAAATAATTTTAAAAAAAAGGCAATGAAGGTATGATTCCAAGGCTGAGGTCTCTAGGTAGGTATAGCACCATCTATTTTTGCTTCCATTTAGCTTATCAACATTTTTAAAGTTAGCCAAACCTTATGGCTCTTCTGGAGGGGGTGACGGCTGTCTTCGGAAACCTCACAGTCTCTTCCTGATATACCGTAGATTCCGGATTATAAGCCGCTACTTTTTTCCCACGCTTTGAACACTGCGGCCTTTACTACGGTGCGGCTAATGCATGGTTTTTTTCCATGCCGCCAAAAACATTTTGCCTCGTAACAGTAGACCAATAAAATTGATGAGTAGTTCACAGAGGTCCAATGAAATTGTACGATAAATCAAGTGCACTTTCACAATTAAATTATTGTAAATCAGTCATTTGTACTCACCCTCATCAACATGGCAAACACTCGAAGAAAAGCATATGATGCAGCTTTTAAGTTAAAGGCGATCAATCTGGCGGTTGAAGAAGGAAATCGAGCTGCTGCACGTAATCTTGGCATAAATGAATCGATGGTGAGACGGTGGAGACGCCAGCGTGAAGAACTGAGTCAATGCAAAAAGACGACAAAAGCTTTCAGAGGTAATCATAGCAGATGGCCCGAACTTGAAAACTTTCTTGAAGACTGGGTTAACACACAGAGAGCAGGCGGCCGCGGTGTTTCCACCGTGCAGATCAGACTGAAGCCTAAAGCAATCGCCACCAAAATGAAAATCGAAGATTTTTGAGGTGGGCCATCGTGGTGTTTTAGATTTATGAGACGAAAAGGCCTGTCCGTCAGGGTACGCATGACTCTCTGTCAGCAGCTCCCTCCCAACCACGAGGAAAAACTTGCTAACTTCCGCACATTCACTCAAACAACGATAGCGGAGAATTCCATCGGGCCAGATTAAATCATAAATATGGATGAAGTACCTTTGACGTTTGACCTGCCTCTCACTCGGACTGTTAATAAAAAAGGTGACTCGTCCATCATACTGAAAACAAGTGGCCATGAGAGAACGCATTTTACTTGTGTTCTGAGCTGCACAGCATCCGGACTAAAGCTTCCACCGATGGTGATTTTTAAGCGGCTGACAATGCCAAAGGAAAAATTCCCAAAAGAAATCATGGTGAAAGTCAATAAGGAAGGTTGGATGATGGAGAGTCTAATGAAGGATTGGCTGAGAGAGTGCTACGCCAAGCGACCAGGGGGATTTTTTCACAGAAAAAAAGCATTGCTCGTTATGGACAGCATGAGGGCTCATATAACAGATTCAGTGAAAGCTGCCATCAAGAGTACAAACTCAATTCCAGCTGTGATTCCTGGGGGCACCACAAAGTATTTGCAGCCACTGGACATCAGCGTGAACCGGGCATTTAAAGTGGCGCTGCGCGTTGAGTGGGAGACTTGGATGACGAGCGGCGAGAAATCCTTTACCAAAACAGGCCACATGCGAAGAGCATCTTTAACTCAAGTCTGCCAGTGGATCCTAAATGCGTGGAGCCGTGTCACAACATCCACCATCACCAACGGGTTTCGAAAGGCTGGACTGCTGCGTGATGAAGAGGACCGCGTGCGCTCAAGTGAGAGCGACAACGAAGAGACTGAAGTGAGTGACGAGATCCTGAGGTTGTTCAATTCGGACACTGAAGAAGAGGACTTTGATGGTTTTAATGCGCAGGAGGAAGATGAAGAAGGTGATCAATAACTTTTCCTGGTAGGCTGCAGTATATATATTTTTTTTACCAGTCGTTAGGAGATGTTGGAATGTTGTTCGTGCACTGTTCAGTAAAAAAGTATACGCAACGTAATTTGTGTGTTACCGATACGTATGTATATTTAAAAGTAGCCGTGTTACAGGCACGGTTCGAAAAAAAGCATTTGCAATATGTATTTGTTTATGTTACCATACGGATTTAATTAAAAGTTAAAAAATCCTCACGTGTAATATCTTTCTGTGTAAATATCTCATATTACAACGTGGGACACCTGCGGCTTAAAATCTGGTGCGGCTTGTACAAGTACAAAATTGATTTTCTTTCTAAAATTAGAGCCTGCGGCTTTTAATCAGGTGCGCTCTGTAGTCTGGAATTTATGGTACTTCTCTCGCTCTCCTCCTGTCCTCTGCTTTCTTGATTCTCTCACTATTTCCCAAGCAGAGCGGAATAACTGCTCAGCCAGGCTTTCCCTTGGTTTGATCAGGCTGACAGGCAGCCCTCTGGCCTTCATGTCTGTAGTCGCCTCTTCCACTGTCTGATATAGTTGGACCCCATCTTCATAAAACACTCGCAGTTCAGCAGGCTATGGAGTCTGGAATCTAATCTTTCCTTGCTTTAATATCCGCTTTACTTCAGAGTATTCTTTACGTTTCCGCAGGACCGCTGGGGTGGGGGTGGGGTGGTAACCTTGATCGAAATATATTAATTTCCCGTCCAAAAACACCCTCTTCTTTCCCCAGGCCCTTCGTAGAATCTCTGCCTTGGTATTGTATCGAAGGAATCTAATTACTGTTGGGCGTGACTTATCTTCTCTATGTCCAGTAGGCCGCGGGGCGAGCACACTCAATTTTCAATTTCAAGCTCCATAGTCGAAAGAATCTCCAGCATGTCCCACAGCAACTTTTGTACAAACTCCATTATAGACAAACCCTCCGCACCTTCGGGAACATTGTATATCCTGACATTTTTCCACCGTGATCTTCACTCCTGGTCAAGCAGTTTACTTTCTTGTTGATTTAATATTTTTATCGTCTTACTTAGTATCCATTCCACATTTTGCACGTGAGCTTCCACCTTCTCAATTCGTGTCCCTGCCACCGCTATTTTTTGATTGACATAGGCGAGCTCTGTCTTGATGTCATTCAGTTGCTGTTTTATATCTTTTTAGAATCCCCATATCTCTTCCAGAATTTTTATCATATTTGCCGCTTCACCTGAACGAGGCCCATCGTCAGCCTCGCTACCAGGCCTTCGGGTAGGAGAGCCGCTCACTGCACCCCTCTCGTCCACAGGCTCCGCAGTGATGCTTTTTTTAATCTCCATTCCTTTTCCCCATTCTTGCCTCCCTTATCAATTCAGATATTTTCGAAAGATCTTGTATTTGATGGATTAACAGGGCAAAGCTTGCATTTTTCTGGAGGAGCTATTGACTTAAGCTGCCATTCTGGACGATGACGTCACTAGAACCATCGGTCTTGTATTTTAAGGAAGAATAGAATTATAGATGTCAATACAGAAAGGTAGATAGATTTCTGCAATTCTGAAGTGTTAGTACTGGGACACTTGCTGTTGCTATATATGCTGACAATGTAATTTAATTTAGGGGATTAGTATGTTTGCAGATGACACAAAAATTGGCTTTATGGATAATGTTGTGGTGTTAGGTGATAGTGTTGTGGTGATAGTGCCAGGCTATCTCTCATAATATTATGTTCTCTGCCAGGTCCTCTGCTCTGTGAAAAAACAAGCCCAGCTTGTCTAGTTTCTCTTTTTAACTAATTCTGATCCAATTGTAATGTGGAGAAACTTAATACAAACCCCATTTCCAGAAAAGTTGGGATGTTTTCCAAAATACAATAAAAACAAAAATCTGTGATATGTTAATTCACGTGAACCCTTATTTAACTGACAAAAGTACAAAGAAAAGATTTTCAATAGTTCTACTGACCAACTTAATTGTATTTTGTAAATATACACAAATTTAGAATTTAATGGCTGCAACACACTCAACAAAAGTTGGGACAGAGTTAAAATAAGATTGAAAAGTGCACAGAATATTCAAGTAACACCGGTTTGGAAGACTCCACATTAAGCAGGCTAATTGGTAGCAGGTGAGGTATCATGACTGGGTATAAAAGTAGCGTCCATCAAAGGCTCAGTCTTTGCAAGCAAGGATGGGTCGTGGCTCACCCCTTTGTGCCAAAATTCATGAGAGAATTGGTAGTCAGTTCAAAAGGAACATTTCCCAACGCAAGATTGCAGAGAATTTAGGTCTTTCAACATCTACAGTACATAATATTGTGAAAAGATTCAGAGACATCTCAGTGTGTAAAGGGCAAGGTCGGAAACCACTGTTGAATGCGCGTGATCTTTGAGCCCTCAGGTGGCACTGCCTAAAAAACCGTTATGCTACTGTGACAATTATAGCCACCTGGGCTCGGGAGTACTTTGGAAAACCATTGTCACTTAACACAGTCCGTCGCTGCATCCAGAAATGGAACTTGAAACTGTATTACACAAGGAGGAAGCCATACATCAACTCTATGCAGAAACGCCGGCGAGTTCTCTGGGCCCGAGCTCATCTCAGATGGACCGAAAGACTGTGGAACCGTGTGCTGTGGTCAGATGAGTCCACATTTCAGCTAGTTTTCGGAAAAAACAAGCGTCGAGTTCTCTGTGCCAAAGATGAAAATGACCATCCTGATTGTTATCAGCGAAAGGTGCAAAAGCCAGCATCTGTGATGGTATGGGGGTGCATCAGTGCCCACGGCATGGGTGAGTTGCATGTATGTGAAGGTACCATTGACTCTGAGGCATATATTAGGATTTCAGAGTGACATATGTTGCCATCAAGGCGACATCTCTTCCCGGAACGTCCATGCTTTTTTCAGCAGGACAATGCCAGACCACATTCTGCACGGGCTACAACAGCGTGGCTTTGTAGACACAGAGTGTGTGTGCTTGACTGGCCTGCTGCCAGTCCAGATCTATCTCCTATTGAAAATGTATGGCGCATCATTAAGAGGAGAATCAGACAACGGAGACCACGGACTGTTGAGCAGCTGAAGTCTTATATAAAGCAAGAATGGACAAAATTTCCAATTGCAAATCTACTACAATTAGTATCCTCAGTTCCAAAATGATTAAAAAGTGTTATTAAAATGAAAGGTGATGTAACCAAATGGTAAACATGCCTCTGTCCCAATTTTTGTTGAGTGTGTTGCAGCCATCAAATTCTAAATTTGTGTATATTTACAAAATACAATTAAGTTGGTCAGTAAAACTATTGAAAATCTTTTCTTTGTACTTTTGTCAGTTAAATAAGGGTTCACGTGAATTAACATATCACAGATTTTTGTTTTTATTGCATTTTGGAAAATATCCCAACTTTTCTGGAATTGGGGTTTGTAGTTTGCAAAGGCCATATGCATAGTTTGCTTGCTGGTTTTGGTCACTTCCACATGATCATGTTAATTTAAGTATTGCTGAAGATGCAGCAGGCAGCATGTTGAGGGGTGGTGATCAAAAACAGATTTCACCTTTTTGCCTGTCACCCCTTTCCCCAGCCACTGAATGATTTTATAAATTGTAATAGGATAAGTGGATTTCTTGATGACTTTCCATTCACAGATTGGATGCTAAATCATCGTTGGTCTTGTGTGGTTCTTCAGAACATTTAGTAAACTTGCTTGAGCCATCCGTTGTTTCATATTAAAAATGCTCATGATATTTTGTTTCCAGGCACTCCAGAAAACCTACCAGAAGATGCTTCGAGAGAAGGAAAGTGCACTTGAGGCAAAATATCAGGCTATGGAAAGAGCTGCGACATTTGAGCATGATAGGGATAAAGTAAAAAGGCAGTTTAAGGTAAATGCAAAGAAGACATTTTGGAATTTATCTTTAGTTGCTTACAGCTGGTATTGCATTGTCTTGTGTTTTCCTCCCCATACTCGGTTGCATTCTTTGATTTCTATTCTGTAGTCTTAAAGGAATATTTTAGAAATCAAAAAAAATTATAAGGAAGCAGGTGGGGTATTTGTACTAATAGCACATTCAAGTTCTTTTATGGGCTCAAAATTTGCCTCGGAGACTAAAGCACAAAAATCCAGATGTTAAGCCATGGTCTTTTTTGCCCTCTTCTTGATATAAAAAGCCCAGTAATTGTATTTTGAAGAAGTACAGGTAATTTCTCCCAGTGATCTGGGATCAATATTTATCCATCAATTTGTATCTGAAGTATATTACCTGCTCATCGCAAACAGACTCTTTCAACCCAAATAGCCACTCAGCAACTCACCTATTAAACTGTAGCCTAATCACTGAACAATTTATAATGACCTATTATCCTACTATCTGGTCCGTCTTGAGACAACTGATGGAAACTGGAGCACCCGGAGGAAACCCATGCAGTCAAGGGAAGAACGTACAAAAAACTTGTTGCTGACAGCGCCAGAAATGAACTCCGAACTCGGCAACGGCTGAACTATAATAGTCACACTGTGCTACTGTGACACCTGTATACTCTTCAATATATAGTAATCTGTAGATTATATTTTCCAGTGTTGTGAGTATAAACACAAACTATTTTGAAGATGCTAGAAACCTTGAGCAACACACGCAATGCCGGAGGAACTCAGCAGGTCAGGCAGCATTTATGGAGAGGAATAACCAAATGATGTTTTGGGCTGAGACCCTTCATCACGATCGGAAAGGAAGGGGGAAGAAGCCAGAATATGAAAGTGGGGGAAGAATAAGGAGTACAAGCTGGCAGGAGATAAAGTGCGGGGGAAAGTGGATGGGTGAGGGAGAGGGGAAATGAAGCAGGAAGCTGAGATGTGGTAAGTGGAAAAGGTAAAGGGATGAAGAAGGAATGTGAGAGCAGAGGACAGGGAAGAAAGGGAAGGAGGAAGGACACCAGAACAATATGATAGGCAGGTGCGAAGAGGTAAGAGGTGAGTGGATTGGGGAATGGAAAAAGAGGAAGGGGGAGGAGTATCTGGAAATTACGATGTTTATGCCATCAGATTGGAGGCTACTCAGATGGAATATAAGATGTTGCTCCTCCACCTGAGAGTGGCCTCATCATGACATTTTAGGAGGCCATGAACCAACAAGTCAGGATGAAGTTAAAATATAACTTTTTGGTTGCAATGAGCAAAGGTATGTTTGGAAAAAAAAGGGTGCAGAATTTCATGAAAAGAACGCCTCTCCAACTGTTAAGCGCGGGGGTAGATCGATCATGCTTTGGGCTTGTGTTGCAGCCAGTGGCACGGGAAACATTTCACTGGTAGAGGGAAGAATGAATTCAATTAAATACTTGTAAATTCTGGAAGCAAACATCACACCATCTGTAAAAATGCTGAAAATGAAAAGAGGATGGTGTGGTGACCCACTTTCTGCGCAGTCGAATCGGCTCACAAATAGCCAGCGCGCGGGGAGAGACTTTGATAGTGTACCTCTGACGTCATTTCCGCCGGAGAGGGCGGGCGCTAGGGATTAAATGCCGGCACCGCAAGTTTAAATAAACTAGTCTCGAAACGACTTACCGACTGCGTGTCTTCTCTAGCTCTGTATGTAGCACATCGCTACATTGGTGACCCCAACGGTCCAAACGGGATTTGGACCAAAGATGACCGACTCTTCATCTGTTCACGCAGTTTCGCTAAAACTGCCGACTTTCTGGACGCTGCGACCACGCGTGTGGTTTAGCCAAGCAGAAGCCCAGTTCCAGATTCGGCAGATATCCTCTGATTCCACGCATTACTACCACGTGGTGAGTGCCCTTGACCAGGAGACGGCCGCCCAGGTTGCGGATTTCATACAGTCGCCCCCAGAAGAAGGCAAATATGAAGTGTTACGTACCCCGTAACTGGGTCACTTACCAGCAAAGATAGAGAGGTCCGCTGAAGTCTGATAGTACTATTTTTAAACGTTTTTATTTATAAAGGGGCACAAAAGTAAGGTTAATACAAACATTCAGATAATATACGTAGTCAATACTCAATCTAAAGCGCGGGTATAGTAATAATCAACAATAAGAAGTGGCTCTATCGTTTTGTCTAGGGGTAAAAATATTGTCCGATGGAAATATAAAAGTCTCGCCAGTTCATACAGGCTTTTAGCCGTTTGGGGACCGCTGGGTTTCACTTGTTGGAGAGAGAAAGATTTTTGGTGAGAAAATAAACTTGCCAGCCTTTTGGACTCAAATCGTTGAATCGGGAACGTGGGTTCCCCGTTGTCAGTTCGAATTCCTTTTCGGTGTTATCAGCCACTTGCTCCCCAGGCTAGGGGAAACGAACCACACGTGGCTTCCGAATAGCTTCCCGTTATCACGGGAGCGATGAGCGATGGTGTCTCCTTCTGGTGCGTCGCTAGGGTTCTGCCTCCTGCAGTCCCCTTTTTATCTTGACTTGCAGAGTTGTAGATGTCAATCAAGGTGGGGTGATACAATCCCCACCCCACATTGCTCGAGGGTGTCCATGTAGCCAATAGCTGGCACGTAGTATAGAGTCGCCATCCACAAGGGTGTCTCCAAGTAACAATGGTCAAAATCCGTTGCTTTGTATTTCTGAGGATTCTCTCTCATTTCCTGGGTCCAAGACCTGAATTAATAGCGATCTTGCGATTCTCAGGAAGGAGGGGGCTGGGATCATAACAGAAGCATTCAAAGCGCTGCTCATTGGGACCTTTGGCCTCTCATGGCGTGAGCGGGGTGCCCGCCTGCTTCACCTGGACGGTTTGGGAGACAGACTGCTGTCAGCATTGATGAACGAGATGCTGGCCCTGGCTGACGGACACAAGCCCTGCCTCATGTTTGAGCAGGCGTTCCTAGAGCAGCTGCCCGAGGACATACATCTGCTGCTGGCCGATGCAGATTTCAGCGACCCCCGGAAGGTGGCGGCCCAGGCAGACGTGCTGTGGAAAGCCAAGAGGGAGAGCGTGGCGTCCATCGGTCAGATTACCAGGCCACGCGCCCAACAGCAGACCAGACCAGGCCTGGCAGGGGGGCGCACACAACACAGAGGCAGGAGTGAGGAGGACAGTGAACAGTGGTGTTTCTACCACCAGTGGTGGGGCACAGAAGCCCGCCATTGTCGCCTGCCCTGCAAGGGCCAGGGCCAGGGCCAGCTACCGCTAATGACTATGGCGGTTGGCCACCAGGACAGCCTCTTTTACGTCTGGGACAAACAGTCGGGACGCCGCTTCTTGGTCGACACCGGAGCGGAAATCAGCGTCTTGCTCCCGACGGGGTACAACACCTGCAACAGGAAGCTAGGCAAACGGCAGCACGATACTGTTACGAATATGCTGCAACTCTGAGAGGCCGAAGGGTACAAAGTCGCCCCCTCCTTTTTGAGAATCACAAGATCGCTATTAATTTGGGTCTGGGACCCAGGAAATGAGAGAGAATCCACAAGGTTTGGAATGTGTCCTGGCCTTAGTGAAACAAAGCCACTGATAACGGCCATTGTCTCTTGGAGACGGAATTGTGTATTGAGTACTGTACTATTCATTGAAGCCCCTCAGGGGACGACCAGAGTGGGCTGGTTGAGGGATTGCATCATCCCAACCTGATTGACATCTGACACCCCGTGAGTAAGGATAAAAGAGGGTCTGGGGAGCAACCCCTTCAGATGCACCAGGAGAAACGCTAGAAATCCTGTGACAGCGTTTAATAGCGACATCCGGTGGGGGGCTCGTGTGCTTCCTTCCCTTGCCTGGGATTGGCGGGCTCGCCACGGAAGAACGGCTTAGCTAAAGGAGAGGCCACAAGTGAACGGCCACACCAACGAGACTCTGACGGATCGAAATCATAAAAGGAAAGCCGGCAAGTTTCTCAAAATCTCTCTCTCTCTCCAACCATTGCCACACAGCGGTCCCCAAAGGCTGCAGCCTGCATGAACTGAGTGACTTTTATATTTCCATCGGACAATACATTATCCCCTAGACAACGATAGAGCTTATTTCTTATTGATTATTATTATACCCGCACTTTTAGATTTAGTATTGACGATGTATATTATTTGTATATTTGCATTGATATTATTTTTGTGTATTTTTACTAATAAATACTGTTAAACATAGTACCATCAGACTTCAACGGACCGCTCTATCTTTGCTGGTAAGTGACCCAGTTACGGGGTTCGTAACAATACGGACCTACGACACCCGCACAGTGCAGCTGCAGTTCAGCGCCAGCCGGTCCATGTGGGACTTCACACTGGCCGCGGTGGCCCAACGACTCCTGGGGGCGGACTTCTTGCGAGCTCACAGCCTGCTGGTCGACTTGCAAGGGAAAAGACTGGTACATGCCGAGACTTTCCAGACGTTCTCCCTGGGTGAAGCCAAGTTGCCGGCCCCACACCTGGACTCCATCACGCTGTCGGACAACGAATTCACCAGAATCCTGGTGGACTTTCCATCGATTCTGGCACCGCAGTTCACAGCAGCCATGCCCAGACACAGGGTACAGCACCACATTCCGACCCAGGGACCACCCCTCCACGCCCGTGCATGAAGGCTCCCCCCCGGAAAAGCTCCGCCTGGCGAAGGAGGCGTTCAAGAGGATGGAGGAATTGGGGATCGTACGGAGGTCCGACAGCCCATGGGCCTCCCCCCTGCACATGGTGCCCAAAGCAGCCGGGGGTTGGAGACCATACGGCAACTACCGCAGACTGAATGAGGCTACAACTCCAGACCGCTACCCCGTGCCGCACATACAGGACTTTGCAGCAAACCTGCACAGGGCAAGAATCTTTTCCAAAGTAGACCTCGTCCGGGGATACCATCAAATCCCGGTGCACCCTGAAGACATCCCCAAAAGCAGCACTCATCACCCCGTTCAGCCTGTTCGAGTTCCTCCGAATGCTATTCGGCCTGAGGAATGCTGCACAGACGTTACAGCGGCTAATGGATGCAGCGGGACGCGACCTGGACTTTGCGCTCATCTATTTGGACGACATCCTTATAGCCAGCAGTAGTCGCCAGTAGCATCTGTCCCACCTCCGCCAGCTCTACTCCCACCTGAGTGATTTCCGCCTCACGATCAACCCGGCCAAATGCCAGTTCGGTCTCGATACCATTGACTTCCTGGGCCACAGGATTACCAAAGACGGGGCAACACCTCTGCCCACCAAGGTAGACGCAATCCGCCACTTTGCCTGGCCCAACACGGTCAAAGGCCTGCAGGAGTTCTTTGGTATGGTGAACTTCTACCACCATTTCCTCCCCTCAGCAGCCCGTATCATGCGCCTTTTGTACACCCTGATGTCGGGTAAAGGCAAGGACATTACTTGGGACGAGGAGGCCGCGGGCGCTTTCATTAAAGCTAAGGAAGCCTTGGCAGATGCCGTGATGCTGGTGCACCCCAGAACAGACGTTCCAACCGCCCTCATGGTGGACGCATCCGACACAGCAGTTGGTGGGGTGCTGGAGCAGCTCATCGAGGGGCGCTGGCAACCTCTGGCATTCTTCAGCAAGCACCTACGACCACCCAAACTCAAGTACAGTGCTTTCGACTGGGAGCTGTTGGCACTGTATCTGGCAATCTGGCATTTCAGGTACTTCTTAGAAGGCAGGCCGTTCACCGCGTTCACGGACCACAAACCGTTGACCTTCGGGTTCACGAAGGTGTCCGATCCCTGGTCGGCTCGCCAGCAGCGACATCTGTCCTACATCTCCGAGTACACGACGGACATCCAGCATGTCTCGGGAAAGGACAATGTCGTGGCGGACGCACTCTCCAGACGAGCTGTCCAGGCCCTGCCCCTGGGGGGTGGACTATGCAGCACTGGCGGAGGTGCAGCAGGCAGACGACGAGATGCCCAGCTACAAGACAGCAGTCTCGGGTTTGCAGCTGCAGGACTTTCTTGTAGGCCCAGTTGAGAGGACCCTCCTGTGCGACGTGGCTACCGGCCAACCTCGCCCCATCGTCCTGGCAGCCTGGAGGCGGCGAGTTTTTGACTCCATATACGGTTTGGCGCACCCATCTATCAGGACAACCGTCCGGCTGGTCTCCAGCAAGTTCGTGTGGCACAGACTTCGCAAGCAGGTCAGTGAATGGGCCGGAACGTGCGCGCAGTGCCAAACAGCCAAGGTGCAGTGGCACACTAAAGCCCCACCGCAGCAGTTTGAACCCACCCACCGGAGGTTCGACCACATTCATGTGGATATCGTGGGCCCCCTACCAGTGTCCTGAGGAGTGCAGTACCTCCTAACTATGGTAGACCGGTTCACGAGGTGGCCAGAGGCGGTCCCGCTCACCGACACATCTGCCGATTCCTGCGCCCGAGCACTGATCGCAACCTGGGTAGCACGCTTCGGGGTACCGGCCCACATTACCTCCGACAGAGGCGCCCAGTTCACCTCCAGCCTGTGGGGAATGCAGCTACACCACACTACTGCCTACCACCCACAGTCGAACGGACTAGTGGAACGCTTCCACCGTCACTTGAAGTCGGTTCTCATGGCCCGCCTGAGAGGACCTAACTGGGTGGACGAGCTTCCCTGGGTCCTGCTTGGAATTCGCACAGCGCCCAAAGAGGAGCTGCACGCCTCGTCGGCCGAGTTGGTGTACGGCGCACCCCTGGCCGTCCCGGGAGAGTTCATACCAGCCCCAAGGGGGCAAGAGGAAGAACCTGCAACAGTCCTGGACAGACTATGCGAAAGGCTCGGCAACCTGGCCCCCGTACCAACTTCACAGCACGGACGGACCCCGACCCATGTACCCAAAGACCTGCAGAACTGTAAGTTTGTGTTTGTACGAAGGGGCGGACACCGGGCACCGCTACAGTGGCCATTCTGGACATTGGGGGGAAAGAGGAGGTTTTCACGGTGGACCGACTCAAACCAACCCATGTGGACTTGGCGCAGCCGGTCGAGGTTCAGGCACCGCGACGCAGAGGCAGACCTCCCAAACAGAGGCTGATCCAGACTGTGGACATTGGGGGGTGTATCACCGGTTCTGGGGGGGGGGGGGGGGAATCATGTGGCGACCCACTTTCTGCACAGGCGAACCGGCTCACAAATAGCCAGCGCACGGGGAGAGACTTTAATAGTGTACCTCTGACGTCATTTCCACCCGGAGAGGGCGGGCGCTAGAGATTAAATGCCAGTGCCGCGAAGTTTGAATAAACTCAAAACGTGTCGTCTCTAGCTCTGTATGTAGTACATCGCTACAATGGCTTCTATAACAGGATAATGATCCTAAACACACCTCAAAATCCACAATGGACTACCTCAAGAGGCGCGAGCTGAAGGTTTTGCCATGGCCCTCATAGTCCCCCGACCTAAGCATCATCAAAAATCTGTGGATAGACCTCAAAAGAACAGTGCATGCAAGACGGCCCAAGAATCTCACAGAACTAAATGCCTCTTGCAAGAAAGAATGGGCAAAAATCCCCCAAACAAGAATTGAAAGACTTTTAGCTGGCTACAGAAAGCATTTACAAGCTGTGATACTTGCCAAAGGGGGTGTTACTAAGTACTGACCATGCAGGGTGACCAAACTTTTGCTTTGGGCCCTTTTCCTTTTTTGTTATTTTGAAAATGTGGAGGGCTAAGGCACCTGTGACCCCTGTTTCCATCCAAGGGGTCAGTGTGGACATGGTGGAGGATTACAAATACCTGGGGATACGAATTGACAATAAACTGGACTGGTCAAAGAACACTGAGGCTGTCTACAAGAAGGGGCAGAGCCATCCCTATTTCCTGAGGAGACTGAGGTCCTTTAACATCTGCCATACGATGCTGAGGATGTTTTACGAGTCTGTGGTGGCCAGTGCTATCAAGTTTGCTGTTGTGTGCTGGGGCAGCAGGCTGAGAGTAGCAGACACCAACAGAATCAACAAACTCATTCGTAAGGCCAGTGATGTTGTGGGGGTGGAACTGGACTCTCTGACGGTGGTGTCTGAAAAGAGGATGCTGTCCAAGTTGCATGCCATCTTGGACAATGTCTCCCATCCACTCCATAATGTACTGGTTAGGCACAGGAGTTCATTCAGCCAGAGACTCATTCCACCGAGATGTAACACTGAGCGACATAGGAAGTCATTCCTACCTGTGGCCATCAAACTTTACAACTCCTCCCTCGGAGTGTCAGACACCCTGAGCCAATAGACTGGTCCTGGACTTATTTACACTTGGCATGATTAACTTACTCTTATTTAATTATTTATGGTTTTATATTGCTATATTTCTTCACTATTCTTGGTGCGGCTGTAATGAAACCCAATTTCCCTCAGGATCAATAAAGTATGTCTGTCTGTAAAAGATGGAAACAAGAAAGTAATCTTGCTTAAAATATTAAAGAAATGTGTTATCTTTAACTTTATGCCTTTTGGAAATCAGGTCATCTTTTACTCGCTTAGCTATTCACAGTAACAGAGATTTTGACCAGGGATGCCCAAACTTTTGCATGCAACTGTATATATATATATATATGTGTGTGTGTGTGTGTGTGTGTGTGTGTGTGTGTGTGTGTGTGTGTGTGTGTGTGTGTGTGTGTGTGTGTGTGTGTGTGTGTGTGTGTGTGTGTGTGTGTGTGTGTGTGTGTGTGTGTGTGTGTGTGTGTGTGTGTGAGACACACTAATAGTTAGGGATATTGTCCATTGGGTAAACTGTACATGTTTGAATTCCTTACTTGGAAGATCAATCATGATTAACAATACAGTAGAGGTGTTAAAAGTCAATAGAAACTCATGATATTTTGACGTTAGTGAATAATTGTCTTTTCATAGGTGTGCGTGTTTTGCATCCTTTTGTTACGTTCTTATCTCTTCTGCAAATGAAGTGACTGCAGCCTCCTCCTGCTGTGCAGAGGGAAGCTATGCTCTTTAAAGACATTTCTTGCCTGAGCTGCCCGCATGCTGTTTGCAATATATAACCTTGTGTGGACATAATGGTGTTCTTGCCTTGCCCCAACTTCCACAGTAATAAACCTGATTTTAATTCTGAATTCTGCTTCATTCTCTACACGAGTTGTTTGACCTGAATATTACCAGCAGTTTCTGCTTTTATTTCACATGTTTCAAATGTCTGGCATTTCTTCATCTGTGAAAAGTTGTAATGAAAATGGGGAACAATAAACCAGTTGTTTAACAATAGCGGGGAAAAAACTGTAATCTATTAAGAAGTAACAGGGTATAGGAAGATAACAGGGTTGGAGAGAGTCAACATGGATATATAGGAGGAAAATCATCTTTGATAGAACAGTTGGAGCTTTTTGAGGCTGTAATTCAAGTTCACAAATTGATGTAGAATATTTTTAAATTTCTAGAAGGAGATCATTAAAAGTAGTGTGTTATTGAGAGTAATATACCTGTGTGGATTGATTAAAGGTAGAAAGTGTGTAGGAATAAAAAGCTTGTGTTGAAAGGCTGTGATCATAGCGTGTCACAGGGATTGTTACTGGACCTCATCTGTTGCCAGTCTGTGAGTGAATTGGATAATGGGATTAAATCTTGATGCAATTTGCTACTACGGAGAGTGTAAAATGGATGCAGGGGTTTCAAGGGACATGGACAGACTAACTGATTGGGAAAGGACATAGTAGGTGGAATATAGTGTTAGAAAATGTCAGGGTGTTCACTTTGGCTGAAAGAATGGAAAGGTAAGATGTGTGTGAAGTGGTGAGAAATAGAAAGATGTTAGTGTTTGGAAAGACCTTGGTTGACATGAATCATTCAAAGTTGAAGTATAGGTTCAGTAATTAGGAAGGTAGATAGTGCATTTATTGCATGAAGATAGGACTACAAAAGATATCTTACCACAACGATGTAGTGCCCTGGTAAGATCATATCTGGGATACTGTATTCAGGTCTCCCTTCCTAAAGAAAGATGCTTGTGATTGAGTTAATGAAATGAAGTTTTGTCATATTAGACAATAAACAATAGACAATAGGTGCAGAAGTAGACCATTTGGCCCTTCGAGCCTGCACCACCATTTTGAGATCATGGCTGATCAATTACTATCAATACCCGGTTCCTGCCTTGTCCCCATATCCCTTGATTCCCCTATCCATAAGATACCTAGCTAGCTCCTTCTTGAAAGCATCCAGAGAATTGGCCTCCACTGCCTTCCGAGGCAGTGCATTCCATACCCCCACAGCTCTCTGGGAGAAGAAGTTTTTCCTTAACTCTGTCCTAAATGACCTACCCCTTATTCTCAAACCATGCCCTCTGGTACTGGACTCTCCCAGCATCTGGAACATATTTCCTGCCTCTATCTTGTCCAATCCCTTAATAATCTTAAATTTTACAATCAGATCCCCTCTCAATCTCCTTAATTCCAGCGTGTACAAGCCCAGTCTCTCTAACCTCTCTGCGTAAGACAGTCCAGACATCCCAGGAATTAACCTCGTGAATCTACGCTGCACTTCCTCTACAGCCAGAATGTCCTTCCTTCACCCTGGAGACCAAAACTGTACACAATACTCCAGGTGTGGTCTCACCAGGGCTCTGTACAAATGCAAGAGGATTTCCTTGCTCTTGTACTCAATTCCCTTTGTAATAAAGGCCAACATTCTATTAGCCTTCTTCACTGCCTGCTGCACTTGCTCATTCACCTTCAGTGACTGATGAACAAGGACTCTGAGATCTCTTTGTATTTCTCCCTTACCCAACTCTATACCGTTCAGATAATAATCTGCCTTCCTGTTCTTACTCCCAAAGTGGATAACCTCACACTTATTCACATTAAACACCATCTGCCAAGTATCTGCCCACTCACCCACCCTATCCAAGTCACCCTGAATTCTCCTAACATCCTCATCACATGTCACACTGCCACCCAGCTTAGTATCATCAGCAAATTTGCTGATGTTATTTTCTATGCCTTCATCTAAATCGTTGATGTAAATGGTAAACAGCTGTGGTCCCAATACCGAGCCCTGTGGCACCCCACTAGTCACCACCTGCCATTCCGAGAAACACCCATTCACCGCTACCCTTTGCTTTCTATCTGCCAACCAGTTTTCTATCCATGTCAATATCTTCCCCCCAATGCCATGAGCTCTGATTTTACCCACCAATCTTCTATGTGGGACCTTATCAAATGCCTTCTGAAAATCGAGGTACACTACATCCACTGGATCTCCCCCGTCTAACTTCCTGGTTACATCCTCGAAAAACTCCAACAGATTAGTCAAGCATGATTTACCCTTGGTAAATCCATGCTGGCTCGGCCCAATCCTATCACTGCTATCTAGATATGCCACTATTTCATCCTTAATAATGGACTCTAGCATCTTTCCCACCACCGATGTCAGGCTGACAGGTCGATAGTTCTGTTTTCTCCCTCCCTCCTTTCTTAAAAAGTGTATCCAGGGTTCGTGGATTTGTGATTGAGAAACAGGGTGTATCTACGGAAAATAGCGCCTATGGCAAGCACTGAAATTGCGCCTCTGTTCAAACATCTGACACCCATCTTTTAGATAACTTTACCATAATATCACTCAAAAGTACAAGTCAAGCTCATTAATCTTTTAATTAACAAATTATGGCACTACGTGAAAATTATAACTGCACCTTCCTTTCACTGTTGCAAATTGGTCTATGATGTGATAAAAGTCAGATTTTTCAGTTTCTTCTCTTTCTACACTCAGCAGAGCAAGATCACAGAGTCTGCCTTGACCCATGGAGGCTGTCAAATACAAAAGTATTAGTTTTAACTTGCTGAATGATCTCTCACAGCTGGTGATGGAAACTGTGATGGTTAGTATTATCTGAATAGCAATGCGAAGATTGGGGAAGACACTCTCATCTCCATACTGAACAATAAATTCAAGAAGCTCTTCTGGTCTTGATAGTTTCATGCTGATCTGCCTTGATAGCAACATTCTGCAATCCAAAATTTCTTCATATAGCTGCTGTCCATTAACATCAGAGCTGTACAATTCGCCCAAATTTTCGCACTTCTTCTTTAGGTCATTACTGTCGGCGCCGTAACACAGTCCCTCGACATCGAGAAGGAGCCCAAACTTGGCGTCAGTGTCGTGCAAACGAGCGAACCTTTTGTTGATTTCTCTGTGAAGACAGTCGAGTGTTCCCTGCATGACACTTTCCATTTCCTCCTTGGCTATTAACCCAGCATCTCTCGAGTTCTCATCAGCCATTCGTTTCTTTTGTCTCTGATGTCTTTCAACTTCAATATTCCATTCTTGACAGAGACCGACTCCTCCTTTGAGTGATTCACTGACCAATACTTACCTTTCATCATAAAAATGACCTTGGAGGGCTTTCAAATCCAGGGCAGCATCGTGGAAGTTCATGCTAGGATCCTGCAGCCTCTTTTGAATACGGTCAATGCAAATGAGTATTTTGTTCCAAAATCCTAGCAAAATCAGAAAATCCTAGTGCTTCCCACCCATGATAATCAAAGACAGATCATACATCTGAAGAAATTTCTTTTTTCACTATCCGAGGATGGCTTGTCTGACTTTAACAGAAACTGCTCAGTGGTGCCGCCCTTCAAGTGGCACCCAGGGCACGTGCCATACCTGCCATACCTTAGATACACCACTGTTGAGAAGAGATAAACAGGTTCAGTCTGTAGTCTCAGGAGCTGAGAAGAATGAGAGGTGGCTTCTTTGAAATATACAGAATTCTTCTTTAGCTTGTGAGGAAAGGTATGGAGTTGATAATTCCTCTGGCTGGACCGTCTAATATCAACATCACATTCTCAAGATAAGTAGTCAGACACGCAAGATAGAGATGGAAGAAATTTATTCAGAGGGTGGTGAATATTGTGTTTTTTAACCCTGGGGTGGCTGTTATTGAAGAAACATTGAGGCAACAGAAAGATTTGTGTTAGTGCAGGAGAATGACAAGTTAAAAAAAATCAGTCATAGAGCGTTGCACCATAAAAATGGCCCTTTGGCTATTGACCATTGACCAGTATGTTCTTGCATGATGGGTGGGGATTACGTGCAAAATGGCCTACTCCTGCTTTTCTTTATTTCTCATGTCCATGTAATATTTGATATAGTGTAGTACTGTTTTTATTCATTCTCTACAATTATTTAAAGATGGGATTAAAACTGAAGATGCTGGAAATACTCAGCAGTTCTGGTCTCACCTGAGCAAAAAGAAACAATCAGGTCAGCATCAGAATCTAGCTTATCACTGACATATGTCATGAAATTTGTTGTTTCGTGGTAGAAGTAGTGTGCGATAGATGAAAATTGCTAAAATTTACAATAAGAAATTTCTAAAAAAAACTACATAAAGAAAACAAGGTAGTGAGGTACTGGTCATGGAAAGGGGAAGAATCTGTTCCTGAAATGTTGACAGTTTGTACTTGGGCTCCTGCAATACCTCCATGATGGTAGTAATGAGAAGGTGGCATGTCCTGGATGGTGAGGGTCTTTAATGATAGATGCTACCTTCTGAAAGATGTCCTCGATGGTAGGGAGGCTCATGTCTAAGTTGGAGCTGGCTGAGTTTACAACTTTCTGTAGCCTTTTTTGATTTTGTGCATTGTAGCCTTCATGTCAGGTAGTGATGCAACCAGTCAGAGTACATAAATAGAAATTTTCTAGAATCTCTTCAAATTCCATTGAAGTATAGCTGCTTGTGTGCATTCTTGATAATTGCATCAGTATGTTGAGCCCAGGATAGATTCTCTGAGATGTTAATGCTAGGAACTTGTTGCTGCTCACCCTTTCCACTGCTGAGCCCTCAATGAGGACTGGTGTGTATTCTCCAAACTTCCCCTTTCTGAAGTCCTCAATCAATTCCTTCATCTTAATGACATTGAGTGCAAGATTATTGATGTGGCCTCACTCAACCAGCCAATCTATCTCATTACTTGCTGTATTTCAAACATGCTTCTTCAAAATTGCATCATTTTTATTTGATTTTCACTTGAGTTGCTATTTTCTTCATTAAGCTTAGTGTGTTTAGCCATTGTGATATTTTAGAAACTCACTCATTATTTACTTTTTTAAAAGGAATTTAAAAATAAATAATGTAAGAGCATAACATAAGAATTAGGAGCAGGATATATTTATCTCACGAACTATTCCATCACCTTGATGATACTGTATATGGTGAAGTGTACATAAGCTATTCAGTTTTGAAGGCCAGGTATGATGGGGTAACGTTGGAGAACTACTCTATAACTTAAGTTTTTGATAGCTCTTGATGTGGTATTGTTTTGTTTCAGATTTTTAGAGAAACCAAAGAGAAAGAGATTCAAGACCTTTTACGAGCTAAACGTGATTTGGAAACCAAATTCCAGAGGCTACAGGCTCAGGGTATTCAGGTGTTTGATCCAGTAGACTCAGACTCAGATGACAACCATACTGATATCACAGGTAAAACCTGTCAAACATGTTTAATCCCAATTGGTCTACTCTCCTTTAACTGCTACTTAATGTGTGTTTAGGTTTAATGGTTGTTAGGAAATCTTTGTTGCACCTCTGCAAAATTGAATTCCTGGGAAACTGAGTGAAATTGATTCTATCTTCATTGCCTGAGTCCGAATTTATTACATAGCACTTCAGATGAGAGTGACCTTTGGCTGTAAAATGATTCTACCTGTCATCTGTTCCAGCAGCTACAGTCTTCTCAATGAGAGTGAGTCTTCCTTTTCTGTTTTGATAGATAAATATTCTGTTTTGCAAGAAATAGTAATAGGAGCCGGCTATTCAGCCCTTCTTGCCTTCTGTCTTTGCTAACCTTTTATATCATTGCTTCCTTCCTCTGCTAACTCTATATCCCTTGAAAGTACTGATCCCCACAGTCTTTGAGTAGAAAATTCCAAAGATGTGTGATGACTTTGTGAAGAATTTTTTCTCATCACAGCCATGAATGACTAAACTCTTATAATGAGATTATGACCCCATGTTCTAGACTCCCTAAACAAGAAAAGCATCTTCACTTCATCAATCCACAGAAGCTCTAAGAACCTCGGGAAGATCACTTCTTATTCTTCTCGATTCTGCTTAATTAATCGTTATTAAGATGGCGCCAGTATCTGGCTACTCTGCATGTGCTCTCCTGAGCAAACTGCCCTCTACGCTATCCTATACCCGAGAAACCCTTCTAAACCTCCAATTTGCTACATTTAGCAAGATCAACAACACCCTGGCGAAGCTACTGACCCAGCTGGAGGTCACCGACGCGCCAGAATTGCTTCATCAACTCCAGACCACATCTGGACCTGATCATCGAGGCCTGGTCCGAGGTCCACCACGTTCCCGGAGATCCGCAGCCTGCTACCGTGTTGGAGCACCTGGAGACACGGCCCATTCCGACCAGCACCTCTCCGAAGCAGACGACCACACAGAAGTGATGTTGGAGACCTCAAGGTACCCCAGACACTTCCCCGGAGTGACCACCGTAGAGCTCCATTGGTGGCCATCCACAGCTGCCGGAAGTGAGGCCTCCGCTGCCGACCTCGGAAATCGAGCCCGGGGCTCGGCTGGAGCAACCGTGACTCAGTTCACGGAGTTGTTTCAGCCGGCAGCCCGGCCCTCCGGGATTAAGTGTCGGCTTTGGGGCCTGACCCGATTGACAGCCTGGGCTCCCGGCTGCTGGAAGTGGCAGCAGAGCCTCCCCCATCACTCGGCCCGACCTGGAGCGTCCGATGACGTGACCCGCTGATCGATCCCTGCGGGACGCGTCCACCAACCTCAAAGAGCTGCCAACAACACACTGCATCGATGGAAACCTAGAAAGATGCACTATTTACCGAGGAAGCGTGGGAAAAGAGCTGGGCTGCTGGCCAGATTGAAGCGGAGGAGCTTTAGGGTCCCTCTGCCCACCAGCCTACTAGCTAATGTGCAAGCCATAGAGAACAAGGAGGATGATCTTAAAGGGAGACTCACCTACAGCAGGGAGATGCAGAACTGCTGTGTATTCTGTTTCACAGAGACCTGGCTCTCCCCTGCCACCCCCCACTGTGCCATCCGACCAGAGGGATTTTCGATCCATCGGATGGACCGCATGGCTTCTTCGGGCAAGACGAAGGGAGGTGGTGTCTGCCGACTGATCAACACTGCGTGGTGCTCGGACACAGTGGCACTGACAAGCTCCTGCAGTCCGGACCTGGAACATCTGTCGGTGAAGTGTCATCCCTATTATCTGCCACAGAAATTCACCTCGGTAATACTGACAGTGGTCTACATTCCCCCCCAGGCGGACGTGGAGTGTGCTGTGAATACACTGTATGCCAACATCAGTGGACTTGAGATCAGGTATCCGGAGGCTTTGCTCGTTACAGCCGGGGACCTTAACCAGGCCAACCTCGGAAAAGCACTGCCAAAGTTATACCAACATGTCTCCTGCTCCACTAGAGGCCCGAGTATACTGGACCACTGCTACACAGCAGTCAAGGATGTCTACCGTTCCGTCCAACGACCTCACTTCGGAAAATCAGACCATCAGGCCGTACTCCTCCTCCCGGCTTACAAACAGAAACTGAAGCGGGAGGTCATGGTGTCAGAAGTGGTGTCGCATTGGACACAGGAAACGGATGAGGTCCTCTGTGACTGCTTTGAATCAGTGGACTGGTTAGTATTCAAGCACTCGGCAGCTAACCTCGATGAGTATGCCTCAGCTGTCACGGACTTTATCTGGAAATGCACAGAGGACTGTGTGTCTCGCAAGACGATCCGGGTATTCCCTAACCGGAAACATTGGATGAATTATGAGGTCCAGTCCCTTTTGAAGGCTAGAGCTGCAGCTTTTATGTCCGGAGATACCAGTTGCTACACGGAATCCAGGCGTGAACTCCAGAAAGCCATTAAGGGCGCCAAGAGGCAATATCGAGCCAAGTTGGAAGCCCAAGCTAACCAGAGGGATGCCAGTAGACTATGGCAGGGTCTAAATGAGATCACTAGGTGCAAGGAAAAGGCTGGGAATATCAATAACTGTAGCGCTTCTCTTCCTGATGAACTTAACGTATTCTACGCAAGATTCAAACAGAAGAGGAGCGTCCCGCCCCCTCTGGATGAACCGGACCTGGTGGCATCAAGATTCATCGTCACCGAGGAAGACGTTAGAAGAGTCTTCCTGAAGATAAATCCAAGGAAGGTGACGGGCCCAGATGGCGTCCCGGGATGGGTTCTCCGGGCTTGTGCAAGCGAGCTAGCTGGAGTGTTTACTGACATCTTCAACTGCTCCCTGCTTCAGTCTAAGATCCCCTCATGTTTTAAGAAGGCAACGATAATCCCAGTGCCGAAGAAAAGCAAGGTGGCATGCCTGAATGACTATCGACCTGTGGCTCTGACATCAATTGCTATGAAGTGCTTTGAGCGATTGGTTATGGCACACATAACCTACTGGTCAACCTCGACGCTTTGCAATTTGCCTACCGGAGCAACAGGTCAACGGCAGATGGCATCTCTCTGGCACTACATTCCTCCTTAGAACACCTGGAGAATAAAAACGTATATGTAAGGTTCCTTTTCATTGACTACAGCTCTGCCTTTTAATACCATCATTCCAAATAAACTGATTCCTAAGCTCCGGAACCTGGGTCTTAGCACTCAGATCTGCAGCTGGATCTTCAACTTCCTCACAGACAGGACCCAGGCTGTAAAAATAGGGGACAAGCTCTCCTCGACAATCACTCTGAGCACCGGTGCCCCACAAGACGGTGTACTCAGCCCCCTGCTGTACTCACTGTACACCCATGATTGTGTAGCCAAGTTTCCATCGAACTCAATATATAGGTTTGCCGATGACACCACGATTGTGGGCCATATCTTGGGTAATGATGAGTCTGAGTACAGAGAGGAAATTAAGAACCTGGTGGCATGTTACAAAGACAATAACCTATCCCTCAACGACAGCAAGATGAAGGACGTTGACTTCAGAAAGAGTAGAGGACCGCACGACTCCATCTACATCGGTGGTGTGCAGGTGGAACAGGTCAAAAGCTTTAAGTTCCTCGGGGTGAATGTTCTTCGTTGCTGCTGCTGTGAGGTCCGGGTCTCTGCTGAGAAGAACAGGCCCCCAGTCCTCGGGGTCGTGTTGCCGATGGCCGTTAGCGGGGGCGCCTTAATACGCTCGGCAGAGGATGGTGCTCGGAGCAGCTGTGCCATAGGGGATGGTAAGAGGCTCGGAGGTTCGACGGACTCGGAGTCCGCTGTGGTTGGAGCACTTTCACTGTGTGCTGCGTCTGTGAGTCTGGGTTCGACGGAGCTTTCATTGTGTGCTGAGTCGGGCGGCGCCGTGGAAGTCCATAGCGGGGGTATTCCCTTCTGCCACCTGCGTGGGATGATGAGTCTATCGGGACCCTGAGGACTTGTGGAAACTGTGTGGTGGCTTCTTTTGAACTTAATAGTCTTTTAACATCTTTGGACTATTTTTACTGTGCCCATGGTCTGTATTTTTTTTTATCAATTATGCTATTGTTTGCACTGTTGTGACTATATGTAGCAACTATGTGGTTTTGTGCAGGTCTCGTAGCTTTAGTTTTTGGTCTTGTTTTGTCTGGTGTGATTGGAGCTTCTTTCTGGGGAACGTGCTAAGATGGTAGCGCGATATTAATACGCAGCAGCCTCTCCGGAGATTGCCAAACGTTATGTGGATTTTTTGGTGTAGTCTGTTTTGTCATGTGCTTTTGTGATATCATTCTAGAGGAACGTTGTCTCATTTTTTAACTGCATTGCATTTGTGGTTTCTAAATGACAATAAACTGAATCTGAATCTGAAATGACCTGACTTGGTCTAACCAAGCAGAGTCCACTGCCAAGAAGGCCCACCAGCGCCTTTACTTCCTGAGAAAGCTGAAGAAATTTGGCCTGTCCCCTAAAACCCTCACTAATTTTTATAGATGCACCGTAAAAAGCATTCTTCTAGGGTGCATCACAACCTGGTATGGAAGTTGTCCTGTCCAAGACCGGAAGAAGCTGCAGAAGATCGTGAACACAGCCCAGCACATCACACAAACCAATCTTCCATCCTTGGACTCACTTTACACCGCATGCTGTTGGAGCAGTGCTGCCAGGATAATCAAGGACACGACTCACCCAGCCAACACACATTTTGTCCCTTTTCCCTCTGGGAGAAGGTTCAGGAGCTTGAAGATTCATATGGCCAGATTTGGGAATAGCTTTTTCCAACTGTGATAAGACTGCTGAACGGATCCTGACCCAGATCTGGGCCGTATCTTCCAAATATCTGGACTTGGCTTGCACTACCTCACTTTCCCTTTTCTATTTTCTAATTATGATTTATAATTTAAAATTTTATTATATTTACTTTGTACTTCAGGGAGCGCGAAGCGCAGAATCAAATATCGCTGTGATGACTGTACGCTCTAGTAACAATTGTTTGGTGATGATAAAGTAAAAGTAATTTGCCTTCACAGGACTAAGTTCCCCATTTGAGGAATCGATCTGGTGAACCCTGTTCATTGGGAGTGTATCATTTGTTGGGTGGAGAATTTAGGCTTGCGTGTATTATGCCAAGTTCAGTCTCATGAAGCCCCGTACAATAGCTGTAAAGTATCTTTACTTGCATATTTTAATCTTCTTGTAATAAAGCTTTTCTAAGAGCTGCTGTACCTCTATCAGTTTCCAGTGGATCAACCATTTTCATGTGATTGTCATTCTTTTCAATCTCCCACTATTTAAAAGAATTTCTGCCTTTTCACATTAATTGCCATTTCTTTATTTCTCCACATAAAGTCTTCTATATTAGTAAGAGGCCAAAGATTACTTATTTATTTTCCCTTTTACATACCTATAGAAGCTGCTATAGTCAGGCTTTATGTTTCTCTCTAAATTTTCCAATGTTCTACTTTCCCTTCCATTGTGAATGGTCCTTCTTTGCTGAATTTTGAAATTTTCCATCCTCAGAATTACTACTGTATGAGCACATTCTTTTATCTAATATTTAACTTGTTGGCTAAGGCTCAACCACTTGACTTTCTGCAGTTTGTCCCTTAAAGGGATATTTATGGGAAACTGTATTCTTTAAATGATAATAGCTTGATTTCTGTTATACCTTGCAGTTTCCCAATCAACTTTAGTCATGTCATGTCTCATGACTTTGTAGTTTTCTATGTATACATGTAAGGCTTTGAATTGAATTGAACTACTTTGAATCCTGATGTAAAGAATATTATATTTTGTTCAGTCACCCTTAAAGTACCCTTAACTAAAATAATCTCCCTTTCCTTATTGTGTAATAGACTCCATTCTAAATTTGATCCTTAGCATACATAAACTCATCCTCACAATTAGCTAATTTGATTTGTGTTTTTATCTAAGTTAAAACTATCCACGATTATTGACATGTTTCATAACATTATCCATGCTCTGTGCCTTTCCAGTTTTCCTGTTTTTTCTGTGCCTTACATTAGCACCACTGTTAAGAGACCTAGAGATAGTTCCCTTATGTTTTGTTTGTTACTTACTGATTGTTAGCTCCACCAGAGTTACATCTATTACTTGGATTTCTAAGATAAGATCCTTTCACTTGATTAAGCTTATTCCGTCATCTTCAAGGCTGCTTCTTTTGCATTTTGCTTACCTCTTTGATTCTGTACTGTGGGCGCCATGCTAATATATTTTCCGGGTATCTATCTATCTATCTATCTATCTGTCTATCTGTCTATCTGTCTATCTATCTTCTCCCTCCTCGTCCTCATCCTCGTCCTCATCCTCGTCCTCCTCCTCCTCTTCCTCGTCCTCTTCCTCCTCTTCCTCTTCCTCTTCCTCCTCCTCTTCCTCTTCCTCCTCCTCTTCCTCTTCCTCCTCCTCTTCCTCTTCATCCTCATCCTCTTCATCCTCCTCCTCATCCTTTCTCTCTCTCCCCCCCCACCCCAATCCTAACCAGTGACCTTGCATGGTAAGGTAATGTTCCCTAGCCAAGGAAAAATAGCAACTTGGACTCTCGTATTTCAAGAACGCATATTATTCTGCTAAACTCCAGCAAAGGTAGATCTATTGTATTTGGCCTGTACCTGTAAAAGAATGTTTTCATCCCAGAAATCAATTTAGTGAAGTTTCTTGAGCCATTGTCCCTCTGTCTCCAAGGTAAGTTTCAATACAGAGGTCGATGCTTGATGCTGACTGCTTTTTTTATTTGTCTTTCAGTTACAGGCACTCAATGTGAGTACTGGAGTGGTGGGGTCCTAGGAAGTGAGCCGTCAATGGGCAGCATGATACAGCTTCAGCAGACATTCCGAGGACCGGAGTTTGCACAAAGTTCAATTGATTTAGAGGGGCCTTTTGCTAATGTTAATCGAGGTAAGCCATCAGTTATTAAGGTCATGGGTTTTGTTTCTTTATGTATAAATATACTGAGTAATATTTTGTGATGGTACTTTGAAACATCTGATACTAGTTGGATTTGTCATTTAAAATTTTTACCCAGAATGTTGCTGAAATTGCAAGTAGATAATGCTGCTGCAAGGAAAACCAATTGTCTGTGACAGGGCAATTAGTCATTTATGTCCATGATCATTCAGATGAAGAAATGTGTATTTTTATTTCATTCACAAGTAGAACAACTTTAATTTACAACATATTTCAGTGGTATTGTCAGCTTCGTGACAAATCATGGATGCCTTTGAATATCTGGGTATGGCCACCAGTTGGCCTCTGAAGTTGCTGAAGCATGTGCATGCAAAAAAAAACTGAGAGTCTTGCTATCTTCTGTTATTTTGTCAGTAAATTGTCTGGTTGCTCAATCAGATTAAGGTCGAGGTGATCTTCATTCCACAGTGAATTTCTAGGTCAAGTGAATAAAGTGGAGCAACACAAACAAAAATGCTGGAGGAACTCTACAGGTCAGACGGCATCTTTGGAGAAAGGGCACCCCTGTCACAATCGACTGTATTCATGTGTATAGTTGAATGACAATTAAACTTGTCTCTGCTGCTGCTGATGTGATCTCACCATTGATGAGTCCCGACGCAGGTTGGGGAACCACTTTGTCAAGCATCTTCGCTCTTTCTGCCACAGCAGGCGGGATCTCCCAGTGACCACCCATTTCAATTTGACTTTCCATTCCCATACCAACATGTCTGTACTGCAACAGTGAGGCCAAACTGAGGTTGGAGGAGCAACACCTCATGCTGTATCTGGGTAGACTTCATTCTGATGGCACGAGCATCAATTTCTCTAGCTTCCACTAATCACTCCCCTCTGTTTCCCCCCTCCAAACCTTTTTTCCATTTGCCATTCTAGTTATCCTTTCATCCCTCCCCTCGCCCTCACCCCTTGGCCATCTCCTCTGTCTGGTTATTTATTTTATTTTATTTAGCGATACAGCCATGAAGTAGGCCCTTCAATGCACACTGCCACAACAATCCCGTAACCCAGATTTAACCCTAACCTAATCACAGGACAATTTACAATGACCATTTAACTTACCCAATATGTTTTTGGACTGTGGGAGGAAACTGGAGCTCCTAGGGAAAACCCATGCACTCCTCGCAGGGAAGACATGCAGAGACTCCTTACAGAACGGTGCTGTGATTGAACTCCAAATTCTGGAACTCTCCCAGTTGTAGTATTACGCTAACTGTTATGCTACTGTGGTGCCCACCTCCTTCCCTTTATTCTATGGTTCACTATCCTCTCCTATTAGATTCCTCTTTCTTAAGCCTTTTACCCCTTCTGTCCATCTCCTACCAGCTTCTCATATCAATCTTCCCTTTCGCCTACCCACCCATCTTCCCCCTTACCTGGCCTCATCTAATCACATACCAGCCTGTACTCCCCTCCTCCCCTCCCCAACCACCTTCTGGCTTCTGCTCCCTTCCTATCCAGTCACGGTAAGGGTCTCGCACCGAAATGTCGACTGTTTATTCCGCTCCATAGATGCTGCCTGACCTGAGTTCCTCCAGCATTTTGTGTATGATGCAGAAGATTTCCAGCATCTGCAGAATTTCTTGTCTGTGATGTTGTAGTGTTATGTGTGAATAATTTGTTTCATTGGGTTGACGCTATCCAGATGATTGGGATGCTGCTGTTGCAAGTTTACTACAAGTCACACCATTTCTTCCTCGGACTCTTTGGAGCAATACAGTGCGTTGTTATCTTATGAATACTGCAGAGACACAGTTGGAAGTGGACATTTTTCTCCAAGTAAGTAGGTATTTACTTGTGATTAGTTATTGTTGATGGCTGTGTGGGTGGGAGGGAGGAGGGAGAGTGGAGAGTGTGGTTGCTGGCCAGTGATGCATAGGTGATGCTGGACAATATAGCTTAGACGATGCCCACTATTGTTTCTGACTGCATCTGGTGACTGGATAGATAAGATGACGTTAGCGTTAACGTGAATTTCAGGGAAATAGAAGTGTACATACAGAGCAGCTCAGGTCAATTTGCTTGAACATCAGTTTGGGAGAGTGCAGAGTATGGATAATAGTTGGAGAGAAGACAGGATTCACCTACATTGGAACAATTACAACATGTTATCACTTGACTGAATCTATACATTGGTGTTTGAAGGTAAAATAGCAGCTGTGTAACATAAGTAATGTGATAATCAGCTGGTAATCTCTTTAAAGGTATTAGTTGAGGGATAAATATTGGCAAGGATACAAAGATACCTTCCCCACTCTTCCATATAGTACCTTGAGATCCTTTGTGTCTACACTAGAGAGCCGACAATAGGTGCAGGTGGAACCTTGGTTAAACAACTCATCCAAATGGCACAACTGTCAGCTTAGTAGTCTCTCACATATCAGTTGAGACTTTTGTGTTCGAGTTTCTGAGGTGAAGTGCACTCTACAGTGCCTTGAGAAGGTATTCAGCCCCCAGAACTATTTTCACATTTCACTGTCTCATTCTTTAAAATATATTGAAGTAAGATTTTTTGAGCTAATCTCCAAAATGATCTGCATGTCAAATCAAAAGAAAAATTCTAAAGCATGTCAACAGTTCACTGTATAAAAAAATGGTGACCGAAAAGTGTTCATCCTCTATGTAATTACTATGCTAACTTTTCTTAGGTGCAATATCATCAGAACCATCATCATCATCAGCCACATGACGTGGGTGATCATGGTCTTTGACCATGATTGTTATTGGCAAACTTTTCTACAGAAGTAGTTTGTATTGCTGCCTTTTGGGCAGTGCCTTTACAAGATGGGTGACCTCAGCCGTTATCAATACTCTTCAGAGATTGTCTGCCTGGCGTCAATGGTCGCATAAGCAGGACTTGTGATATGCACCATCTGCTCATATGAACATCCACACCACCTGCTTCCTTGGCTTTGTGACCCTTATTTTGGGGGGTGGGGGTGGTGGTCTGACCTAGGCGGCGTGGGGTATGGTTTCATATTTTTTCAATTTTTCGTGATAGACTGCACTGAGCTTCGATGCCATTGAGATGGTCTTGTACTCTTCCCCAGATTTGTGCAGTTAAATTGATCAAAGTCCCTGGATGTAATATTCATTTATGTGACTAGGAGGGGTGAATACTTTTTACAAAGCACTGTACTTAATTTTCAATGGCCTTCAGTTATTAAGTTTTTTGTATGTAACAGGCTTTTGCAGTCACAGAACACTTCAGCAGATAGCTTGTTTAGTGTCTCCAGAGGTCAAGCAGCAAGTGATCACAGCATTATTTCTGGATTGGATTCTGCCTCATTCATTGATGAAGTTTACATTCCCTCAAATGAATGCCACAAACGTACTGTTACCCAAAGTTATGATTTTTACTATAATGTTTTCTGTTGCTTATAGGAATACTTACCAAAGCTGCAAACTATTTGCGAGAGTCTTGGGCACTTTTTTCTCATAGTGCATTTCCCAGTGAAGAACTCAGATGAATGTATAATTGAGAGGAGATGGGAAATTGAGAAAAGTTCCTTGTGTCTTTTCTTCCTGGCTGCTGCTTTGCCCAGGTAAGGGCATTTCTATAACATGAAATAATTAGAAATTTTAAATGATTGTGTTTGCTCAGCTTATTCATATCAAATTTCTCTTGGTTATGTTGTAATAATCCACATATGTGAAGGTTATATTGAAATAACAGGTATTTGGCATGAATGCTTTCCACATGTATTTGAAAACCTGCTAATAGTAATTTCTACTAAAACTTCAGACTCTAAGGTAAAATTTGTATTCCTATAATTTCCTGTTTTGTCAATATTTTCAAATTTTGTAATCATTTTTAAATATCCAGCTTTTGGCATTTACAATTTGCATTGCTGACAATCTTACCAGCCTGCTAGCGCAGTGATGCATTTCTAATCTCCAAAACATGTTAAAATAAAAAATTAAAAATTGCATTACTTGATTTTTTTTTCTTATCTCTTTTAATGCCTTTATTAACATGTGATTTGATTAATGTTCTCTCAAAAATGTGGGCTTGGACTTGATGTTGTTGCCCCAAGTTCTGATTCAGTGAGATCTACTTTGAATGTGCAATCAGACTCTGCTTTACTGAGTTTCCAGTTGACATCGTTTATATCAAGGGTTCTTAACCTGGGGTCTGTGAACTTGGATGGGGAAAAAATTACATCTTTATTTTTACTAACCTCTAACTGAAATTTAGCATTTCCTTTAATGATGAATGTAGGCAACCAAGCACCTGTGACTTTAACACCTGTCCAATTAGCAGTACATCTGACTTTGTCACCAGTTGAAATCACAGATATTTGCATATCACATTACAGTTGTTACAAATATCTCAAAATATTGTTTATAACACACTCATCACTACTTTGAAATTACGGTAGTTATTGGATCCACTGCAAGATCAAACATGATCAGTCTTGTCTGCAAGTGCTCGTGTGATGTAGCAGCCCTGTGCCTAGTAGTTGTTCAGCCACCAAACAGTGAAGTCATGTGTTCTCACATTTGTGACCCAGACATCTATGCTGCCCTCCATTATTCCCTATCTAAAATTGTTTGTTGATCAATGCATAGGAAGAGGTGAGTAGCTTTTATAGATAGGTGTGTGTGCTATGAATGTAGTGCAATCAGGCTCTGATGTTTGGGATATCTGTTGAAGTGTGTTATTTAAAGTAACGTCTTATTGTTGCTAACAGATTGTGAAGACATACAATCTTGTAAGTTTTGTGAGGAACAGAGGTTCTTTTTTTTTTGTTTTTCCCTTCATACTTCCTGGAAAGAAAAACTTCAGACTCTTTGCACATATGGAGCTCCTGTGATGCTTGGTAATACATCTGGTTTTGTTACTTTAGCGAGAAAGGAAGCTCCCCACGTCATCGTCACTCATTATTTTTTTACACAGGCAAGCTCTGGCAACATAGACTTTTCCAACAACACTGAAAGAAGTTTGTCAACAGCTGTAAAAGTCATCAAATTTATTAGAAGCCAGTCTCTAAAAAAACACATTTTTAAAAGACTTTGTCAAATGGGTACAGAATATGAAGGGTTTCTCTACCACACAGAAGTTCATTGGCTTTCAAGAGGACATGTTTTGAAGTGCTTATTCGAACTAAGGGCAGAAGTTTCACTTTTTCCTGAAAGAAAAAGAAAACCCATTATCATACATGGGTTGGCTGACCTGACAGATATTTGTAACCATATGAATGAAATAAATCTTTCAATTCAAGGTCCTGAAGTCAGCATTATGGATGCTACTGAAAAGTTGCTAGCTTTCTTGGCTAAGCTGCCAACGTGGAAGAAGAGAGTACAGGCCGACATCTTTGTGAACTTTCAAATGCCAGAGCAAGTGCTTTACCAAGATGCGACACTTCACCTGTGAGTCGGCTGGTGTGATATACTGTGTCTGATGTTCCCGGTGCAGCCTTTTATATATTGGTGAGACCCGATGCAGACTGGGAGACCGTTTCGCTGAACACCTACGCTCGGTCCACCAGAAAAAGCAGGATCTCCCAGTGGCCACACATTTTAATTCCACGCCCTATTCCCATTCTGATATGTCTATCCATGGCCTCCTCTACTGTCAAGATGAAGCCACACTCAGGTTGGAGGAGCAACACCTTATATTCCATCTGGGTAGCCTCCAACTTGATGGCATGAACACTGATTTCTCTAACTTCTGTTAATGCCCCTCCTCCCTTTCTTACCCCATCCCTTATTTATCTATCTATCTATCTATCTATCTATTTATTCCCCCCTCCTTTTTTTTCTTTCTCTGCCCCTCTCACAATCACTCTTTGCTTGTTCTCCATCTCCCTCTGGTGCTCTCCATCCCCTTCCTTTCTCCCTAGGCCTCCCGTCCCATGATCCTTTCCCTTCTCCAGCTCTGTATCCCTTTTGCCAATCACCTTTCCAGCTCCTAGCTTCACCCCTCCCCCTCCTGTCTTCTCCTATCATTTTGGATTTCCCCCTCTCCCTCTTACTTTCAAATCTCTTATTATCTTTTCTTTTAGTTAGTCTTGGCCCGAAACATCAACAGTGCTTCTCCTTATAGATGCTGCCTGGCCTGCTGCGTTCCACCAGCATTTTGTGTGTGTTGCTTGAATTTCCAGCATCTGCAGATTTCCTCATGTTTGCGTTACCAAGATGATGTTGAGACACAAAATTCGCTGTCAATTTCTTTGAAGGGAGACTTCTGTGAACACATGGAAACACTTCAGAACTCTTTCAAAAGTTACTTCCATCTTGATGGCATTAAAATTGGGCCATAGATCTGTAGTCTTTTCTGATATAAACTGTATCAATGAGCCGATAAACTCATTGATCTTAGGACAAAAAACTTACCACAATTGGAGTTTAATTCAAAAAGGCAAGGAGAATTCCGGTGTTCCTTGAGAGGAGCCTATCCTCACCTTGTAAAGTGAGTTATGGAAGCTTTAATTCTTCTTATTTATTAAAAATGGCAAAATAATTGCATGTAGTCCAAAGATGTTATTGTGTTTTTGAATATTTTACATTAATATTTTCTTTCTAATGATATTTGGGTATGAGTATGCATACTCCATGATGGTCTAAGGGTGGTAGTGTTGATGTAGGGTTGGTCAGTGAATTCAGTAAATGTTTAGCTTTTTAAAAAAGGTGTACCACTTGAATTTTGAAATCATGTAATTTATCTTAAATGTAGATGATAGAATAAATCATTGTGAAGTATGATTTAACTATGTCACTCCAGGTGCATATTTTTACTACAAATACATTATATACAAGTAAATTTAATACCATAAACTAGGGGCTAGTGTGCTCTAATCTAGTTATCCCTTGCTCTGTGAGACTTTCACTTGAAGACTATATTTGGTCCATGTTCCCATGGCTTTGTTTTTATTTGTTATATGCACTCCGCCAAAGCAATTGAGGTGAACTCCAGTTTTGTTTGAAATTTGGTATTTCCTGTCTTTTTCTCTTGTGCATGCAACTTTCACAGAACCAATGAATTGGGAAATATTCTAGAGTTTCTATTCACATAGGTCTGATAGGATTTTTTAAGGTTTGGGCAATTTGTTTGTCTTTAGCAAACTGGGTTTGTGTGTTGTAGTTTTCATATTCAACACTGTCTATAATATTTAGAAGAGAAGAGAGAATATGTGGTGGAATAGAACCAGGCAAAAATGAAGGATATTTGCAAGGTCTTCATGTGCTAAGAACAAATTCACTCCTTTCATTTTAATTGCAACCCTGCTTCAAAGCAGAAAATGTCAGAAGTATTTAACAGTTTAGTAGCATCAATATTTTGGACCTGAATTGCTACTGTTCCTCCCTTCTGACTTAAGAGTGTTCAACCATGTTTGGTGTTCATATTTGCTACACCCTACAGTATTTTGCCTTTGAGTTATGGCTTTGCCTTGTTCTGTTTATGCAAGGTGTATCGAAGAGGACTGTGAAGAGTGTTTCCTGAAGAATGCTGAGACCAGACCTTTGGTAATTTATCACAGACTGGTGGAGACTGGTGACAATTCAGCACATGCACACCAATTGATCGGCAAAGTTTCTGATGCAAACCATTCCCAAAGAGCAAAGGTAGTATATGGAATTAGAAGAATCTTACTGTTCATTCTACACTTCTGTTTAGAAAATTCCTCGCAGAGTGCAATTTTCAGTTTTCCTATTGTTGCATTTGTTTCTTTAGGGCATTCAACTGTTATGCATTTTGAGGGAAAAGCCAAATTGACAAAGCACTCGTGTGGACTTAACAACCTAAACCCAAGCATCTTGCATCTGTAATTTTAATGTTCAGACTTCATTTTTAAAAATTAATTAAATGGAGGTCATTCGGCTGATTGGTTATGTTGGTTCTAAGGATTCCCCAGGTTTTCCTTGTAACCTATTAGCCATCACATGCCTGTTAACTTCACCCTCTCCTATCACCCAACTACACTAGCAGTAAGTTATACGGTAGTGGCTAATTAGTCTACCATCCTGCAAATGTTTGGGATGTAGAGAAAGCTGGAAAATCAGGTTGTAGCCCATATAGTCATGGAGAACCAGCAAATACCACACAGACATGACTATAGATCAGGACCAAACCAGGTCAGGCTGCTGGAACTATAAGGTAATAGCACTAACTCCTTATAAAATCCAGTGGCAGTGCACCAACTCCTTGCTTATCCCAGCAATAACTGACTACAAATACTGGAATCTGAAGCAAAGAACAAAATAGTGGAGGAACTTGCTGTGGGAAATCTGACCACTGAGCCAGTGTCAGGTTAGATTTGCCATTTGCTTGGCAACTAGGTGGAGACAGGTTAAATTCCAGCTTTTATATTGCTGCTGAGACTTCATCAGATATTTAATTATCATTAATAAGTGTTTTAATTAATGTCAAAATTTAAGATGTTTTATAACATTTTAAAATTTTTTAATAGTATGATTCATTTTAAATTCAATTTGTTTTGAGTATTTGTAAATATCAGAATATGATATCATTGGGTGGGATTTGATGTTTCCAGCATGAATACCTTGCACTGCTTTGGTCTTCGCCAATGAGAGACCAAGTCTGTTGTAGGTAAGTGTGTTTGCTTTTCACCATAATGATCCAGGTCCATTCCTTGGGAATATCTCATGTATACCACAGCCCTACAGTTTTGCACTTTAAAAAATTATGGATTTAGTTTTTAGTAATTGTTACTATACATATGATTTGTTTGTCTAACATTTAAACAATTGTGTTTTGATGCAGCTTGGATGTACTTACGGTATGCATTTTCTTTACAAATATATGTCTGTGTGATTATTACTTCATTCATGCAAATGAATATGATAAAGGAATTATAGCTCTGGAAATGTTTGATCTGAAAATTGTGTAATTATTTAGTGATAATTATTTAGTTCGAGGCTAAAGCAGCTGTTATGGGGCCCTGGCTGATTCCTGTATATAAGTTAATTCAAGATGCAAAGTGGAATTGTGGTCAACACCCATGTCTAAACATCCTCATGCACTTGTTTCAAAAAACAGAAACTGTACAGTTTATAAAGGAACAAGAAGTCAGCTATCTGAAATTGTTTCATTTTGTCTTTCTGTCTGCTTCACCATTCATTGTTTGTGTGTGTGGTTTTCTTTTTGACGAGCCTACATTGTAAACTTTAGCTTATCCATAGCCTTCTGTTTCTTTACTATTTTGCTCTTGTTCTGAACCTTCAACCCCTCCAATATCCTGTGTGCAATATCCTATTATCACTGATAGCCCATCCAGTTCTACCTGTCCTGGGCTCTGTATGTCTAATAATGCATGCTTCCTTGCTGCCTCCTGTGCTCCACTATTAGTCAAGACTAGAACTATTTAGGCCCCGTATAAGATATTCCCCAGATCTCGCTTCCCCCTTGAAGTAAAGCCCTTGTAATATCTCCTCCTTAAACTTGTTTGCCTGTACCGTGCACTTCTGTGAAACATAGCGAGAAGATATCTTTAAGGCAGAGGCTGAGGGGAGACCTGACAGAAGTTAATAAAATTAGGAGTAGCATAGATATACAGCTGGTGCCTTATTTTCAGTGTTGAATTGTCTGATACCAGAGGGCATGCATTTAAGGCCAGAGGGGATAAGTTTGTTTACATATATAGTGTTGGGTGCTTGGAATGCTCTGCCATGGATAGTGGTGGACACAGATACAATATTGGCTATTATTTTCTCACGGATGCTGCCTGACCTGCTGAGTTCTTCCAGCATTGTGTACGTATTCTTTAATCCACAGCATCTGCAGTTGTATTTTTGTGTACAATAGAGGCATTTCATGGGCATGTGAATACGCAGAGATGGGAAGGATGAACACTACAATAAACCTATTTAACAATAAATCTAATTCTGAGTTTGATATGGACCTTGCACGGGCAGAAGGGGTCTTTAGCTTAGGTTGTCATTACATTATGGGACAGAGTGCTTGGTCTTGAGCTGTGCTGTTCTATGTATATACAAAAACATCCAATTCACTTTCTAATGAATAACGTTAACATAACAAATCTCTGGGACTTGACTATTGATTGGCTCCTATACTGAACAATTATTATTTAAATATTGTCTTATCAGATCATAAGTTGCCCCTTGTACAGATCCTCCAACTCTCAATATTAAAGAAATGATTGAAATATAGTTTAGAAACTGAACTTCTGAAATGCCAGATAAAGCTGAAACACCTACCCAGCATCTGGGTAAGGCCAGTAGGTTGAAGTATTAGCTTTTTGTTTATTCATGGATGCTGTCTGACTTTTAAGCTAATCATGCTTCAAAATTTCTGTTGTATTTTCTGAAAAGCTGTTGGAAGTCCAAATGGACACTCTTGGAATTGTCAGTTACAGGACTGTTAAAGCATGGAGATCTTTGGCCTATGGACCTCAATTGCTTTAATATCAGAGTGCATTAGGTTAGTCTAATTCACCAGGCTCTGCAAGTTGATTTTTGAAATATTTATGCTATTCTTTTTGAAATCAATGATTGAATTTGTAGGTTATTTCAGCAAGCAGATTAATGGTTCTTTTACCAAGCCAGCAAAAATTTGTCCTCTGAGCTCTCATCCTTCTACCAATGGGAGTAGTTTCTGTTTTTGTTTTGTCTTGACTTGTTACCTTGAAGATTTCTATCAAATCTCTATTCGCTGTTTATTTATTAGATCATTGAGCATGATGGAAATGCCGAGGAGGGGGCAAAAAAAACATTTTCCCAAATAGAAAAGATCATCAAGCAGGTAATGTAAGACTGGAATTCATATTTATATTTTAATTATGATTCCAACATCTTGGGTTTCACAGCAACAGGAAAGAACATTATTAGTAAAAGCCCTTAACCTTTGGTTTAGGAATTGCTGGGTTGGGAAAGCACAGATCTTGAAAACAAAGATTCCGGAATTGAAGATGACTCCCCTAATTGGGAAAAGGAGGACTTTGGAGATGCAATATGGGACATGCATGAAGAGCAGGAACAGTTGGAAGCTTTTCAGGCTGCAATTGGATCAACCTGTGAACTGGGATTTGAGAAGGTATGCATTAGTTTATGCTCTCAACCATTTTAAAAAGCACCACCATAATCATCACAGTGAAACACAAATACATGGGTAACATTTCAATGGAACAGAATTCAGTCGCAGAGTGCCACAGGGGTGTGCCTCAACCTCACAGATGCAACAAAACGGCAGATTTGAAAGGGAATAGGTAAATCATATAGCAGTTTGGAATGGGTTTCTACTGTACAGCTTAAATCATTGCAAAGGACAAAAAGCATTGATGTAAATATCTTTGCTAGTACATTGGTATCAACCGTGTAGTACAAAAAATAACATAACTTGGTTATTACATCACAGGAGAAGGCTATTGAACCCACCAGTCTGTTCTGGTTCCAAGCAAAGCAGTTCTCTGCATCCTTGCAGCTTCAGTAATGTGGGTTTAATCCCGATCTCAGGTGCTATCTCTGAACTTGGCTCTTTCTCCCTCTCATCACATTTGTTTCCTTTGGGTGCTCAGGCAGATCGGTTATTTAGCCACTAAAATGTAGGTGAATTGTAGGATCTGGAGGGAGCTAATGTGAATGTGGTACGATAAAGATTTTGTCCTGATGAAGGGTCATGGAGCAAAATGTCGACTGTTCATTAATTTCCACAGATGCTGCCTGATCTGCTGAGTTCCTCCAGCATTTTGTGTACAAAGGGTTTGGCAAAATGTGTTTTCTAAGTGTGATTTACCATTGACTTAATGGGCCACTTAGACTCAGTGGCCACTTCATTATGTACACCTCGCTAACACAAATATCTAATCAGCCAATCATGTGGCAGCAACTCAATGCACAGAGCATGCTGGCATGGTTGGGAGTTTCAGTTATTGTTCAGACCAAGATCAGAATGGTGAAGAACTATGATTTAAGGCTACATCCACACTAGACTGGATAATTTTGAAAACGCCGGTTTCGAGTAAAAACAATAGGCATCCACACCAAGCGTTTTTGAAAATACCTCTGTCTACATTAAAAGGGGTATTTGGGCGAATCTCCTCCTACTGGGCATGCGCAGGACATATCTACAGAAAACAAGCCACATGTTTGGGGTCGAATCTCGCAGTGAAAGTCGCGTTTGTGCAGTTACAGACTAGAAAAGCTTAAAAAGAAATTGCTAAGTGATGGACAGCTGTTGGCTGTCGTGCAGGAGGACTTAAAACTAGAAAAAAAAACAAATACTGGAGTGTATGGAGGCAATGGACAGGGAGTTCACGAATGGTATGACCCGGCTGACGACGAACATTGAAAAACTGACTAACTGTTGCATTAATAAAGCACTTTGTTAAATGTATAAAACACGTCTGCATCAGTGTTATCTTGTATTTCCATACAGTGTTACAGTAGGCTGTTACACATCTATTTTCAGAGAAGTACTTGCATAAATAGGTAAACCACCTTCATACAAGCAAGGACAGAAAACAGGGCAAAGTGAGCATACTTATTTATTCAGTAAGTTATGGGTCAAAGTATTTGGTGAGTACATTTCTAACTCTTTTGGCTTCAGTCTTGTTGCCGTCTGTTCTGAAATTGTTAGGTTGTGTAGGGGGTTGCGTTCAAGAAAACAATGAAATGCGGCCATCTGTTCTGGCACGTCATGACAGTGTTTCTAGAGATCTCCAGTTACGCTGTCCACACTACTCTTGCCCAAGCAGTGTTTTCAAATTTACACACTCTGGAGGGTGTTTTAGAAAAGCTTTGTTTTCACTGGAGGAAAATGCCATTTCAGTGTGGACAGAGGGTCAAATGAAGAGAAAAAGTTTTGGCTACGGATTTATCCGGTCTAGTGTGGACGTAGCCTAAGTGACTTTGATTGATTGATTGTTAGTGCCAGATGGGGTGGATTGAATATCTCAGTAACTGCTGATCTCTTCGGGTATTCATGCACAATAGTCTCTAGTTTAGAGAGAATGGTGTGGAAAAGCAAAAAAAACATCAAGTGAGTGGCAGTTCTGTGGGTGAAAATGCTTTGTTAATGAGAGGGGTTGGAGAAGAAGGGTCAGACTGGTTCAGACTGACAGGAAGGTGGCAATAACTCAAATAACTACTTGTTACAACAGTTTGCAGAAGAGCATCTCTCAAGGCATAACACAATGGGCTGTGATCATACCATGACATGCACCACATGAAGACCATGAACATACATTCTGGCCACTTTATTAGGTACAGGGGGCATTTAATAAAGTGGCCACTGAGTGTATGATGAAAGGCAATGTGTTAATATGACATTTCCCAGGACCTGTCTGGGTAGGCTCCTGCTTACTGATCAACCCTCTTGGTTCTTTTGGCTTTTACTTGCACTATCTAATTTACAGTAGCCATTTAACCTATTGGCATGTCTTTGGGAACTGGCAGAACCCCATATGACTATGGGAGAATATGTCAAACTATATGACAGTGCCCATTTCAGGATTGAGCCCTGGCACTGAAGCATCAGCTCTATCTGTCAAGCACTTGTTGGACCTAAGATATAATGGGTTACTTGCCTGATAAGCTACTTGGTTTAACTTCGACAACATGCCTTTACCATACTACAATGTGTTGTTGCAATCTTCTTTTCAGTGAGTCATTTCATAAATTGAATCTAATTTCCAACTTGGGTGAAGAAGCATGATATTTATATTAACGTCTCTGCCGAGGTTGCAATTGATGTAACATCTGTCTAAATCACAATTGAATGCCAAATGTTTGAAGAATTTACATCATCATTTGTGTCTACAGTAATACACCAATAATCTACTATTCAGCTGTTTGGAAACCTCTGTTTTGTTATCTGGAACACTGGTTCAACAGATTCTGATTGCTAGGTTCTCGCTAAATCAGGGGTTCCCATCCTTTTTTATGCCTTAGACCAATACCACAAAGCAAGGGGTTTGTGGATCCCATGTTGGGAACCTCTGCTGTAAATACACTGGACTCAGCTTTGTGTGCTGCCTTTAAATGCACTGGGGTCTTGAGTTCGCATGGTCTGGGTGTGCTAGGGTCCAATGGGAAACCAATTATACTTAGTAATATTTTTAAAAAAGTGAATGAAATGTACATTGGAATGCCTGTTGGAACACATCTCCTCATAACTTGGACCCTCAAGTTCAGCAACATCTTTGTGAATCTTTTCTGCATCTTCTCCAGCTAAATTGCATTCCTCCTATAGTTTTGGAATCAGAACTGCACAATGTACTCCAGGTGCTATATTGGCAACATTGTATATCATTGTAACATGACATCCAGACTCTTGTACACAATACCCTATGTGATGAAGGCAAGTATACTATATGACTTCACTACCCTGACCACCTGTGTCACAAAGTATGTAATATGTACCTGTATCCTTGGGTCTCTGTTCTATAACACTCTACTATGCAGGTTCTTACCTAGTTTAACTTCCCACTTCACACTTGCATTTGAGTTAAATTCCACCTGCTGTTCCTTGGCTCACTTTGTCAATTAATCTAGATCCTGTCTACTATCATCTGCTGTCTTCCTGACATAAATCCTCTTGGTCATATTTTTAAAATATGTGATCAAATTCATGAGAGAGAATTCCCTGCTCAGAAAGCCGTGTCCCTAATCACTCGTGTCCTTTCCAAATCCCACCCCTCAGAATTGCTTCCAGTTACTTCCCTGCCACTGATGTTTGATTCATTGGCCTGCAGATTCCTGACTTGTCCTTGCAGCTCTTCTTAGATAATATCCCATCATCAGCCGTCCTTACCCATGACTAATGATAGAAATCCTCATCTGCCAGGGCACCAGCAGTTTGTTCCCCTGTTTCCCACTGTGTCTAGGAGTACATTTAATCAGGCCCAGAAGATTTATCCACCTTGTGATTTAAGACCTTGGGCAAAAGTGGATATATTCCAAGACATCATTATTCTCTTACCTAAATTTCCAAGCTTCCGTGACCTTCTTCTCAGTAAGTACAGCTGTGCAATAAGACCTTATCCATCTCCCATGGCTCCACATATAGATGAGCTCGCAGATCCTTAATGGGACCTATTCTTTCCCTGGTTATCTTTTTACTTGCAATGTATTTGTCAGAACTCTCAGGGTCCCCCTTTGTTTGTATACAAGGATAAATTGTCATTTTGTCCTCTGCATTTTATTTGGTACTCCTACATCCCTTGTTCTCTTCGAAAGATTAATTTTGAGCCCAGCTGTTTTTGCCTGACATGAAACAAGGTAATTTGTTTTAATAACGTCCACCGTCATGAACTGCAAGAGGCTAGTTCCAGCTTCCAGACAGCCTCAGTCCACTCTAATTCATCTACCACAGAAACAGACCGACAGTGGATGCCATCTCTCTAGCTCTGCACTAATCTCTGGAGCATCTGGACAGTAAAGTCACCAAAAGCAACATTGAGAATGCTGCAGGAACTCAGCAGGTCAGGCTGCATCTATGGAAATGAATAAACAGTTGACGTTTCAGACAGAAACCCCTTTTCAGGACTGCAAAAGAAGGGGGAAGATGCCAGAATTGAAAGGTGGGGTAAGGGGAAGGAGGATAGCTATAAGGTGACTATTGTTTATAGCTCCAACTTCAACATTATATTTACTGTGTTAACTATAACACCAACTTATCTCCAAACTCCTAGAGCTGAGACTCAACACCTCATTTTACAACTGGATGCTTGAATTTCTGACTAGCAGACAACAATCAGTAGCAACACCTCCGCTACAATGATTCTCAACACTGGTGCCTCACAAGGACTGTGTTCTCAGTCAGATACTCTACTCTCCATACATTCAGCACTGTATGGCCAGATTTTGCTCTATATCTATGTTTGCAAATTATACCACTGTAGTGTGTCATATCTCAAATAAAGACGAATCAGTGATAGGGAGTCTAGTGACATGGTGTCATACCAACAACCTTTCCCTCAAAGTCAGCAAAACAAAAGAACTGGCCATTGACTTTAGGAAGAGGGGAGAGAATGCGCATGCTCCTGCTTACATCAGTAGTGCTGAGGTTGAGAGAGTTGTCAGTTTCACGTTCCTAGAATGAATGTAAATGTAAGCCTGTCCTGTCCAGCCATGTAGAAAGCACACCAATACCTGTCTGGGTGTGTTATGGCTTGGTTTTACAACTGCTCTGTGCATGACCACAAGAAACTGCAGAGAGCAATGGAAACAGCTCAGCAGATTGTGGAAACTAGCCTTCCCTCCAAACACTTTTCACTGCCTTGGTAAAGAAATCAAGGACCTTCCCACCCTGAACATTCTCACTTCTCCCTCATATTGGTTGAAGATTCAAAACTACGCACAAAATACTGGAGAAAACAACATACAAATGCCTAGGAAATGGGACAGGGCAAGCAGCTGTCAGAAGTTTGTTTAGGGGAACATTTTGTATTCAGTGACCATGATGCCATTAGTTTCAAAGTAAATATACAAAATGGTAGGTCTGATCTGCAGATTGAAATTCTAAATTGGAGAAAGGCCAATTTTGATGGTCTCAGAAAGGATCTGGTAAGTGTGGATTAGGACAGGCAAAGGTGCACTTGGTAAGTGGGAGGCCTTCAAAAGTGAAATTTTGAGAGTACAAAGATTGTATGTGATTTTCAGAATAAAAGTTGAAGTAATAAGTGTAGGGAACCTTGGTTTTCAAGAGCTATTGAGGCCCTGGTTAAGAGGTGCATAGCAGGTGTAGGCAGGCAGGAACAAATGTGGTGCTTATGGAATATAAGAAATGTAAAAGAACACTTGAAGAAATCAGAAAGGCTAAAAGGCATGAGTTTGTCTAGCAGACAATGTGAAGGAGAACTCTAAGGGATTCTACAGATATGTTAACAGCAACAGGCTTGCAAAAGACACAGTTGGTTCTCTGGAAGATTAGAATGGTAATCCATGTATGGAGCCAAAACAGATGGAGGATATATTAAGTGAATTCTTTGCATCTGTATTTACTCAGAAAATGGACGCAGAGTCTATTGAAGTGAGAGGCAGAGCAGCATCAACTTCATTACAGATTACAGAGGAGGAAGTGTTTGCTACCCTGAGGCAAATCAGAGTGGATAAATCCCCAGGGCCTGACAAATTGATACTATGGGACGTGTGCAGAAAATGCTGGGGCCCTAACAGAGATATTTAAGTTACTGGAAGGTATTCTAAGGGGCTGGATATATAAATATTTGGATAGACAAAGGCATGGCTTTGTGCGTGGTAGATTATGTCTAACCAATCTTACAGAGCTTTTGAGGAAGTTACCAGGAAAGTCAATGAAGACAAGGCAATGGATGTTGTCCTGCATAGGTCAAGAAGGTTCAGTCGCTCAGCATTCAGTATGAACTGGTAAATTGGATGAGGCACTACCTTTGTGGGAGAAGTCAGAGAGTGGTACTAGATTGTATCCTCTCTGCCTGTGACTAGTGGCATGCCACAGGGACTGGTACTGGATCCTTTGTTGTTTGTCATCTATATCAATGATCTGTATGATAATGTGCTTAACTGGATCAGCAAATTAGCGGATGACATCAAGATTAGGGGTGTAGTGAACAGTGAGGAAGGCAATCATGGCTTGCAGAGGAATCTGCATCACCTGGAAAAATGGGCTGAAACAGGGCAGATGGAATTTAACGCAGACAAGTGCAAGGTTTTGTACTTCGGTAGGATCAGCCGAGGTAGGTCTTACACAGTGAACAGTAGGCCACTGAGGAATGCAGTAGAACAAAGTGATCTGGGAATACAGGTCCATAATTTGTTGAAAGTGGAATCACCATTAGATAGAGCTCATAAGTGTGGGTTGTAAAGAAAGCTTTTGGCACATCGGCCTTCATAAGTCAATCCATTGAGAGTAGGGGAGATTCAAACAAGAGGACATGAGTTGAGAGGGGGCAAAATTTAAGGGTTAACATGAGGGACAATTTCTTTACTCAGAGAGTGGTAGCTGTGTGGAATGAGCTTCCAGTAGAAGTGGTAGAGGCAGGTTCAGTATTGTCATTTAAAGTAAAATTGGATTGGTATATGGACAGGACAGGAATGGAGGATTATGGGCTGAGTGCGGGTCAGTGGGATTAGGTAAGAGTAAGCGTTCGGCATGGACTAGAAGGGCTGAGATGACCTGTTTCCGTGCTGTAATTGTTATATGGTTATATGGTATTGAGTACAGAAGATGGGATGTTATGTTGAAGGTGTACAAAATGTTGGTGAGGCCCAATTTGGAGTATTATGTGCAGTTTTGTCACCTACCTTCAGGAAAGATGTAAACAAGGTTGGAAGAGTACAGAGAAAATTTATAAGGATGTTGCCGGATCTGGAGGACCTGAATGTAAGGAAAGATCAAATAGATTGTATTCTTTAGAACGTAGAAGATTTGAAAGAGGTATTCAAAATTATGAGGGGGATAGATAGATACTTTATTGATCCCAAAAGAAATCACAGTGTCATGGTAGCATTACAAGTGTACAAATATTAGAAGAAAAGTAGAAATAAAAAATAAGTTACCACAAACAGTCTAACAGAGGGGTCATCACTTTCCTGGCTATAGGTTGACTTGTTATAGAGCCTAATGGCCAAGGGTAAGAATGACCTCATATAGCACTCTCTGGAGCAGTGCTGTTTTCTTGGTCTATTACTCAAATTACAAGGTGGCATGAACTAGTTAAGAAACGTCCAGAATTATCAGTATTTTCTGTAGGGTCCTTTGTTCTACCACAGCCTCTTGTGTGTCCAATTTGACTCCGATAGTAGAGCCAGCCTTTCTAATCAGTTTATTGAGCCCATTGGTATTACCCATGTTGATGCCATTGCCCCAGTACACCATCGCATAGGTTGTACTGGTGACAACAGACTGCTAGAACGTGAAGGAGAGGCCTGCATACTCCAGAGGACCTCAGTTTCCTCAGGAAGTAGAGGCAACTCTGGCCTTTCTTATACACAGCCTCTGTGTTGGTGCTCCACTCGTCTGTTATCCAGGTGCACCCCCAGGTAATTTGTAAGGTTCATCACATCCACGCCTTCACCATCAATGGTAACAGAAGCAGTGCAGGCTTAGGGTAAATGCAAGAAGGCTTTTTCTACTGAGGTTGGGTGGGACTGTGACTAGAGATCATGGGCTAAGGGTGAAAGGTGAAATGTTTAAGGGGAACATGAGTGGAAACTTCTTCAGAGGGTCATGAGAGTGTGAAATGAGCACAAGTGGTGCATGCAAGCTTGATTTCAATGTTTATGGGAATTTTGTGAAATGCCGTGGTGAAGATTTTTACTGCTATGCTATAGTATTTCACTTAGCAGTTCTGTAAGACCAGTCTGTTCTGCTTTCAGCCTGTTTGGGTTTGAGCTGAGATGAGGGGCTTTGTTGTTCAACCTAGGAATGTGTCAGCCAGTCACGATGGTGGAATTGGGAGAAGGTTTGAGAGAACGCTGGGTAGAGAGGTTTTTGTGAGAGACACTGGTGTGGGTGATGGTCTTTTTGGTGGGAGCTGGGAACAGACAGGAGGGAAGATGGCTGAGGATGCCATCTCCTTAGCACAAGGTGCTTCATGCAGATAAATGGCTTCAAGTAGGAAAGACCAATTCAAGAGGGATTTCAAATGACATTTGGAAGGTGGTGTGTGCTTTCACGCAGACCGAGGGACCAGTGAGTGAGTTAACGACAACTGCAAGATGAGTTCCAACTTGTGTGCACCTTTGACTGTTTAGTTGTGATGGACCCTTTTGTCTTTTTCTTTCTTTTCTTTAATAACTGTCTGGTTAAGTTAATATTCTTAAATATACTTCCTTTATAATTGCATGCAGTGTACGGTCTGTTATTTCTTGCCAATGGCAATTGCAGGGGGCAGTAAATTACACAGCTTTCGCACAAACCGGTGTTTGGATGTGCGAGACATGCCAATCTCATGGGTTTGACGGGACCAAAGTTGTATTGCCTTAGATGTACAGAGCCTGAGAAAAGATGGTTTCCTCGACACAGAGTTCAGTGGCTGTTAGTAAGGGGCTAACGAGCTATATTTCCAGAGACATCCAGTAAAAAGGGGGTTCATTTGGATTGGTACTTGGATAATAGGGGTATGGAGGGTTATGGTCCTGGTTCAGGTCGATGAGAGTAGGCAGTTTAAATGGTTTCTGCGTGGACTAGATGGGCCAACAGCCTGTTTCTGTAATGTACTTCTCTGACTCTATGAACTCTGCAGATCAGGCAGCATCTATAGAACTGAATAAGCAGGTGGCGTTTTGGGCCAAGACCCTTCTTCAGAATATACAGAAACTTGAAATCCCATATCTCCATGTTCAAGGGCAGCTTCAACGCTGCTGTTGTAAGACTATTGAAAGGTCTTCTACTGTAATAAGATGGACGTTGATTGTTTGCACTGCATTTTCTCTGTAACACCTTATTCTGCACTCTGTTATTGTTCATTGTTTTAATGGATTGATCTGTATGCACAGTATGCAAGACAGTGTTTTCATTAGATTTCAGTACATGACAATAATACAAATATAATTTTTTTTCTGACCAGAACCTCAATATCCCTCTTGAACCTGGGTTCCCTAATTCTTTTGGCCTTGCCCTTCACTCCAACTTGCTGACCATTAACTCTCCCTACCTGCCTTTTAAAAAAAAAGTGGCCCACTTGATAGATGTCCTTTTACTGCAACAAGCCTCTCACAATCAACCTTTGCATGTTGCTGTCTTTTGGCTTCAAAGTTGGTCTAGCCCCAGTATTGACTTTGTCTTCCACTCTGAATGTTCTGAAATCATTCTCATTCCCAATTGTGAACAGCTGGCATCTGTTCTGTGTTAATTTTTTAATTGTTTGCCATCATTTTGATCATCCAGGAAGCTTTGGATTTAATTTGCCTGTCCTCCTCCATTAGAATATTCATGAAGCATTTTGTATATTAGCACTGTAAGCCTCTTTTTAATCTTCCTGTGCTCTCTCTGTTCAGATCTAAATCTCTGATTCTTTTACAGTGCATCCTGATGGCTCTCTCAGCAGTCTCCAAGAACATTGATTGCAGATGTATGGTTCCCACTTGGCCCAAAAATAGTCAGAATGCTCTGCAAATCAGAAGTCTGTTTACCACACATTCTTTTACATTATTCTTTTTTGTATTCTCCAACATATGGCATTGGGAATAATCTAGACTTCCTTATCTCCTTATCTATTCCATTGGTGCCAATATACAGTATATCCCAATGTTGGACTCATCCCCATCTCCCAGAGAATGGTTATATAGCCTCCCTGTAATGTTCAACATTTGCTTTAGATCGTCCAACATAGTCCTTTCTTCCAGACTGCATTCCTTCAAGATGTTGGTACTTCCACAAGTTTCGTATTGTTACGTAACCACGGAGTCGTACTGTGGGTGTCACTTTAAAACGCTTGGATGAGGCGGGACTGTGATGACAGTATACCACACTGCGACAGACCGCTGGGACTTTCAGGACTGAGAGAGTGGAAGGTTTGGACTGCGGGCAGGAACAGCTCGCTACGATAAGGGTATAGTCTGATACTTTCCCGTGCCCAAAGGATTAGGTTGATTAATGGCACACAGTGCACATTGGATGTGTGACTGTCACTTCGTATGATCCATATGTGGATTTTGTTGGGAGTATCCTGTGGCAACCACTTTTGTTAACCCTAACCTGGATTCAGGTGTACTATGTGGTAACCACTTGTGCGAAGGGATATTCTGTGACCGTCACCTTGTGGTATTTCTGCGTGGATTTCGGAACGACTCGACGGATAAGATCTTTGGCGACTGTTACTTCGTTTTCCCAGCGTGGGACCTGTGGAATTTTTCGTAATCGCCTCCTTGCTACATTTTAATGTGGATTTACAAATCTCTCCGCTCATTTATACCGTAAATTACTAGACCTTTCTAGTTTGCCATCTTAACACTTTAAGAACTGTTCCTAAGCTTGACAGTTTGGGAGCCACACACACATAACACTGTTAACTTCTGTTTATTTCGTTTAATTTTCTACATTCTTGAGTAGATACTAATAAAGATATTGGTCTTAACATCAAAACCTGACTCAATTTGCGATCTATTACTGCTGTTACTTAACAGTATATGGGGTAGCTACACGTGTGGCCTGCACCTCAGAGAATTACATTCCAGTATATGGTTACTGGTACTATTACTTCTATGAAAGTCCTCTTTATTTGTTTGGTTGGGTTTCAATTCTCCAGCTGCTGTAATGGGATTGGATCTTGTCTGCCTGGATTAATAGGTAAGGCAGGACTCAGGTTCAGTAATTTAACAACTAGACAAACATGTTGAAATATTGAAATATAATCCAGTAGAATCTGTGCACAAGTTTTCTTGTTATTTATTGCTTACTTAATATTTACATTTAATTTCATTACTTATTTTCTGTATATTAAATAGAAGTGCAGCTCTTTAGTGAATTTATTTGTAGTGAATGTTTATATTTCATTCATCTGTTCAGCTTGAAGTTTTAATATTACATGTTTTGCATCTGCTGTATATACAAACTTTTATAGTAGTTTTTTATAACTAGATTTGTTAACTGATGTTCTTTCAATGTATTGTAACTTTTTTTGATATCTACCTTTAGTATTTTGAGCGTCTGAATGATCTGGTAACAGCTCCTGCACCTATACCTCCACTTCTTGTATCAGGTGGTCCAGGCTCTGGAAAATCCCTTTTGCTATCTAAATGGTAGGTTCGTACTTCAACACTGTTGTGATATTTTAAATTCTTTTGTATCCTATTACTTATCTGGAGTTCTATATTCAGGCTATTCTGAACTTATTTTACTGAAAGGGTGGAAAGGACCACAGAATTGAAAAGGAAAGTTTTTTATGATTGATTAACTTTTCCTTTAGTTGAGTTGATATATTTTGAAATTCTAGTAGTTCTGAACACAGATGAAAAGAATAAATTAGAAGCATCCATTTTACCAATTGTACAGTTATTCCCTGACTCTCAAAGCCTCACAATAAAAGACATCTCCTGTTTATGTTGTGTTGATAATTATTACATAATTAGGATTGCTATCAGCTGTTATGCCCTTTATTTACAAAATGAAACTTTGAAAGAGACATGATCAGTAGCACAATACAAGTTGATGAGGTGGCAAAAAATCGTATGGCATTTGTATTTATCAGTCAGGCGATTGCTTATCAAAGTTGGGAAATCATGTTGTAGCCAAATAAAATGTTGGTTAATCCATATTTAAAGTGTTGTGTGCAGTTCTGGTTGTTGCATTACAGGATGAAAGTGGAGGTGTTGGAGAGGGTGCAGAATGTTGCCTGGATTAGTGATTTAGCTATAAGGAAATGTTGGAAAAAGTTGGATTTTTTTTTCTCTGTTGGAGGCTGAGGAGCAACCTGATAGAGGTATATAAAATTATAAGAGGCATCTATAGGGTAGTCTTTTCCCCAGGATGGATATGATAAACTCTAGAAGGCATAGGGTTTAAGGTGAGAAGATGAAGTTCTAAAGGAGAATTGTGAGAGTGATCGTTGCCTTGAATATAGGTGGTGGACTCGGACACAATAGCAACATTAAGGTCCATGTTGGGCAGGGGATGGAGCGATTTCAGCCTTGTATAGGCAGATGAAGCATCAGATTTCTGAATGGTCTATGAACCTCACAATTCCTCTTTTGAACTATTTATTTACTTATTCAAACTTACAATAATTTTTGCTGTGTACTGTACTGATATGACAAAACAACACATTTCATCACATATGTCAGTGATAATAAACTTGATTCTGACTAGCTTAAATTGCTATCATGGTTGGCAGTGACATCGTGTATCCAAGTCCCTGTTCCTGTGCAGCATTGTTCTATGTTCTTAATACTGAGCTTCGCATTTTCATTAACTTTTTTCTTGTTTTCTTTTTAAAGGATTGAGCATCAACAAAAACGTTCCCCAAGCACTTTAATTTTGTATCATTTTGTGGGAAGACCTTTATCCACCAGTTCTGAACCGGCATTAATAATTAAAAGACTCACTGTGAAGGTAGAGAATTGAATCCATCTGTAAGACGCTTGAGAAATGGAAGGCAATAATTTTTAATTAAGCAAAATTAGAAAGTACTAGCCATATTTGGGTCTCTGAGCTGAAATGTTATTTTTTTCTCTTCCAGTAGATGTGGTCTGACTTGCTGTGTGTTTCGAATATTGTGTTTTTGCTTCAGAATTCTAGCATCTACAATATCTTTTTATTTTCAATCATTTCTAATTGTAATTGGGTTTGATAGTGATTTCCAATTGATCAGAATTACTTCCTTTAACATTGATCTCCAGAGCATTGAGATAAACAAATGTTGTGTTCACCCCTTTAAAAAGATTCATTATAAATGTGCCTCTCAGTCACTAGTATATCTTATGTAGAGATGCTCCCTGTTTATTACTGGTTTCTGAAAATAATGTCAGCTTTGTGTTGTTTTGAGAACTCGCCTTTGATTGTGACCACAGCAATATTTGTCACCAGCAAAAATGAAAGAGAAAATGTTACAACAGAAATAGGAAACTATTAATGTTGCATCATGTTTCCCATACTACTGTAGCATTTTTACATTGAATCTTGAAAATGACATGACACAGGATGCCATTCAGCCCATTTTGGTTGAAAAAGAGATGCCCAGACTAATTCCTCCTTCCATAGTGCTGCAGGTCTTAGCTTCCTAAATAGGCATACAAATACTTCCTAAAAGTGCTGAGGGTTTCTGCCTGCACTATCGTTTCATGCAGCAAGTTACACACCCTTTCATTTCTCCTGAGTTGAACATTTTTCCTCAGCTTTCCACGAAACCTTCCACCATCTTGCATTTATGCTCTCATTTTTGCGATCACTGTGAAGTATTTGTATGGAAGCTGCTATCTTCACCTTCATTTGTCTGCATAGTTTTCTCTGGCCCAGAGATTTCCCATTGTTGACCAGCTCAAAAGTGAGCCGACTTCAACGCATCCAACGGGAAATGAGAGGTATTCACATCCAGGCAATCTGTCCCAGCAATGACCATGCATAGCGACAGGTACATAAAAAGGACCTGAAGGATCAATAGGGACCCGAGTCACCCCAACCATGAACTGCTCCAGTTGCTACCATCCGGGAAATGGTAGTGGAGCATTAAAGCCAGGACCAACAGGCTTCGGGACAGCTTTTTCCACCAGGTCATCAGACTGATTAATTCATGCTGATACAGTTGTATTTCTAAGCTATATTGACTATTCTGTTGTACATACTATTTATTACAAATTACTATAAATGGCACATTGCACATTTATATATAACATAAAGATTTAACGTAAAGATACGTAACGTAAAGATTTCTACTCCTTGTGTATGTGAAGGATGTAAGACATAAAGTCAATTGAGTTCAATTCTGTGCAGCCCTGAGCTTCCTATCTCAGCTCTCAGCAGTTGTTCTGCTTAAACTGGTCTGCTGAACATTAGTTTCACAGACAGCCTCTTCACACTGAGCAGTGGGGCATTCATGGCTTGATCATGCCAAGTTCCCTGTAGCACTGTCTGTATTGTATATACTAGCGCCCCCCCCCCCCCCCCCCCACTTTAAGCTCTGAGTTCAGTTATACTCTTGTTCCTGGGAACATTTCCTAAGAAAAATAATTATGATATTCATGGACAGATTTCTCATGATTGTTTTTATTTTGTCACATGTGGGAGGCCATTTGGCCCATTGAGTCTGTGCTGGTTTTCCAAGTGATGCCAGTGATCTGATTCACAAATCCTGCTCTCCCCTACCTGATTCTCTGCAACCTTTTTGCTTTCACGCATCCATCATTTTGACCCTGATACTCTACCACCAACTTAGACTATTGTACAATAACCAATGAACTTCTCAACCCGAATGTCTTAGAGGTGTGGGAGGAAATGTACGTAGTCACAGAGGGAATGTGCAGACTCCATGCAGTGTCTAAGGGCAGCATTGTATCCCTGAGCCTCAGGCCGTGTGAGACAGCAGTGTTTTCTGCACTATCTGCTCTTGCTTGTTGGAAGAGCATTGTTGAATTGTATGCTGCTGGTTTTTTAGTAATTGGTTGATGAGAAGCGGTATGTTGGATGTACAGTTTCCAAGCTGCATCAGTCATGCTACATTTGCTCCTTAATAATGCATTTTATCATTCATTTCCAGTTGTTGCAGCATTCCTGGTCCACCTCTACCCTTACACTGGATCCAAGTAAGTTACTGGAAGAGTTTCCTCGATGGTTGGAAAAATTATCTGCTCGCCACCAAGGCAGTATCATCATTATCATAGACTCCATTGACCAGATCGAGGTATGAATGAAACCAGAGGGCCACAATAATTTTGACAATGAATGTAGGTTAAAAAAAATGCGGATGTTGGATATCTGAAACAAAAGTGCAAAATGCTGGAAAAACTCAGCAAGTCTGGTGGCATGTAGAAAGAGGAAAAGTCAACATACTGTTTTGCTACCCTTCAGAACAGTGAAAGAGAGGGATGTTAGAATCAGAATCAGTTTATTATCACTGTCATGAAATATGTTGATAGTTTTCAGTAGGAGTAAAGCTACAGTAGGTACAGTATGTGTAGGTCAAATGTGATGGGATAACTCAAAATGGCTTAACAATAAAAGTTACCAGAACATTAACCTCATGGTCTGTGTAAAAAGTTGTTATAGTAAGGTGGCGGGACCTCGCCAGCAGGATAGGAAAGAGAAGTAGTTAATGTTCCAGATGAGGGACCCCTAAGAGCTGAGAAAGAGAAACCTGTTAATAGGTTGTAGCAAAGGTGAGGGAGAGCACTGAGTAGAACAAAGGGAATTTTTGACTGATTGGGATAACTTTCCTATGTTTCTGTGGTTAATGTTGTTCTGGTACACTAAGGCACGCCCAACAGTGTAAAAGTAAAATGATGGCAAGTAGAAAGGATCTTTAAAGGGCAGAAACAAAGAGCATGTTGTCTAAAATTGAAAAATTTAATATTGTGTCTCGAAGGCTACAGTATGCCCTGAGAGGAGATGAGACATATTTTCTCGAGCTTTTGTTGAGTCTCTGAACAGTGCAGGAGGCCACACACAGATAGATCAGAGTAGAAATCGCAGCTGCTGAAGCACAAGATCACTCTAGCAGACTTTGTATAGTTACTTCACAAGTTGCATTTGGTTACTTCAATGAAAAAGAGAACACATTGTGGACACCAAATGCAGAACACTAGCTAAGAAGAACGCTGTCTCTGGAAAGTGAGAAGGAAAGTGGTTAAAGAACAGGTTTTGCACTTTCTGTATTTGCATAGGAAAATCACATCCAGGAGTGGTATGTGGGGGTGTAACAGCAGGCTAAGGAATTGCAAACGGAGCGATCGCTTCAGAAAATTGGGAGGGGAGAGTGGCTGTTGGTGGTTTCTTGGAGCTGGCAGTAATTATGAAAGATGATCTATTGATTGCAGGGGCTAGTGGATTGGAAATGAAAGACTTGGTATATTATTCTTGTTCTGTCCAACAGGGAGAAGGGGGTTACAGCAAGGTTGTGGGAAATAGCTGAGATGTGCTCAAGGGCTCTGTCCACTGTAGACATACAGCATTGGAATAGGTCCTTTGCTCCACCGAACGTGATGCAAAATTAAACTAAATACCATCTGTCTGTATATCCATATCCCTGAACATTCATGTGTTTATCTAACAGCTTCTTCAGAACCACTATAGTATCATCTTCCTTCACTTCCCCCCAGCAACCCATTCTAGGCACTCTGTTTGAAAAAGGAAGCTTGTCTTGCACATATGCTTTAAACTTTCCCTCCCTTACTTTAAATACATGCCCTCTAGTATGTGAGTGTGAGAGATCTGTCTCTGTCTGATATATATGTTACATATATTCTATACTGGAGTTTCTTTTGTAATATCTTTATATTGGTGCATTTATTACCTTTTAAACCTGTTGTGCAATCTTAATACTAATAATTAACTCCTGAAGTGCCCTTTGGTAATAATGTGATAATTACTAGAGATTGCAATAAAGCTTTACCTCTTCTGCTGTTGTCAGAATTCACCCATTCTAACTTGCCTCACTCGCAGTCCATGCTGTTTATTTCTCTGTCCTTTGTATCTCAACCAACAAATAAACAGTTTGCCTCATCACACACAAAGCTCCCAAAAAAGAAAAAGTGACTTGACTTGATTTGAGATACCCCAATATCTTGCTGGTGTCAGGTCATACATCTTGCAATTTTTCAGCAAAGAATACTAAAGGATAAACCCAAGTAACCAGGCATAATGCCAACAGAGTTTGACACAGGAGCGTGGGTCTGTTTATTTGTGTCCTCTCAGTATGCTGAAAACAAAACATTTCAAGGCTTCACTCAGAGGCTGTTTTTAAACTTCAGATCAATCTGTTTGCAATTTCAAACAGAGTGCATGCCTTAAATTAGATTGAATCATTATCAGTACTGCACAGGCATGAAAATAGAAAAAAACTGGAACTCAGTGGCAGGCAGCGTGTTTGGAGAGAAAAGCAGATATTTCAGCCTGAAGTTCTTTACCAGAAATGGTACAATAAGATGGATTCCTGACCTTACAATTTACTTTATTATTTTACTGTTTGTCTGCACTGTACTTCCTCTGTAACTGTAACGTGATATTCTGTATTTTGTTTAATTGTTTTCGTTTGTACTACCTCAATGCATTGTTATAACAAAGTGATCTGTGTTACAGCTTTTCACTGTACCTCAATACATGTGACAATAATAAGCCAAACTACCAGTTTAATCTAAAGAGATGTGCATGTATTTTGTGACCAATACTTTATATTTGTAGCAACATTGTTTTTCTCTACTTTTAGCAAGCTGAGCGGCATATGAAGTGGTTAATTGATCCATTGCCTGTCAACGTGAGAGTGATTGTTTCTGTAAATGTGGAGACTTGTCCCCAAACCTGGAGGTTAGTAACTGAATGGGTTGTACAGTTCTTGACAGTTTGTTTATATTGACCTTTACAATACATATTCCATTGAAATCTTAATATGAATGCACAGTTTTAATTTTGCCTTCTGCAGCTATTGTTCCAGTAGACTAGCTAATGATTGTACTTATTCATGTGATGGAGGTGAAGAAATATTAAAAGCCCATGGCTGTCCTGAAGAAAAGGAGCAACCTGACTATAATGGTGCAGCAGCCTGGGTTGAATTATAATCTCCAGAGCTGTCTGTGTGGAGTTTGTAAATTCTCCCTTTGACTGTATGGTTTCCCCAGACATTCTGGTTTCTTCCCACAATACAAAGACATACAGGCTGGTAGTTAAATTGTCCCTAGTGTATTGGTGAGAGGTTGAATCTGGCCTGGAGTTAATGTGGGCAGAATGCAATAATTTAGTGTAGGGTGGATATAAAAATGAGTGCTTGCGATTGGTGAAGACTTTGTGCAACAAATGGCCTATTTCTGTGCTGTACCCCTCTGACCCTTTTACTCTTCCAATTGAACTCACAATGAAATAGCAAGAATAGGCCAATAGCCTCAACATTCAATATGATCATAGCTGGTCTCAACTCCTCTTCTTTGCCAATTCCACATAACCTGTAATTCAATGATCATTCAAATTTTTATGTCTTCACCTTAAATTTTGCTACTGGTTTGGGCTCCACTGCCGTTCAAGAGAAGAAATTCCGTGCAGCCCAATTTTAAATAACTGCCAACACGAGTGAATCTGCAGATGCTGGAAATAAATAAAAACACAAAATGCTGGCAGAACTCAGCAGGCCAGACAGCATCTATGGGAGGAGGTAGTGATGACGTTTCGGGCTGAAGCCCTTCATCAGGAGTGAAGTAACATGGGATGGTCGAGGGGGATAAGAAGTAGGGGGAGGGATAAAGTAGAGAGCTAGGAAGTGATAGGCTGGAGGGAAATGGGCTAGGGGGAAGGTGGAGAATTATGGGAAATAAAAGAGAAAGAAAGGTAGGGCTGGGGGGAGATTATAGTGAGGGGGGAGAAAAGAAAAAGAGAACCAGACTAAAATAATAGATAGGGATGGGGGTAAGGGGGGGGGCAGGGTTATCAACGGAGGTCTGTGAGTTGAATGTTCATGCCGGCAGGTAGGAGGCTACCTCGGCGGGAGATAAGGTATTGCTCCATCGACCTGCGTGTGGCCTCATCTTGATGGTAGAGGCGGCCATGGACAGGCATGTCGGAGTGGGAGTGGTCTGTGGAATTGAAGTGTGTGGCCACAGGGAGATCCCGCCACTGCTGGAGGACTGAGCGCCGGTTTTCAGCGAAACGGTCTCCCAATTTGCGGCGGGTCTTCCCTTCATCCACTATCAACTCTGCCCTCCATCGCATCTCCCGTATTTCACGCACCTCTGCCCTCACCCCATCCCCCCGCCAGCCCACCAGGGATAGAGTCCCCCTGGTCCTCACCTATCACCCTACCAGCCTACAGATCCAACGTATAATCCTCCGTAACTTTGGCCACCTCCTACGTGATCCCACCACCAGCCACATCTTCCCCTCCCCCCCACTCTCGTGTAGGATTGCTCCCTACACGACTCCCTTGTCCATTCATCCCCCCCCATCCCTCCCCACCGACCTCCCTCCGGGCACTCATCCCTGCAAACGGAAGAAGTGCTACACCTGCCCCCACACTTCTTCCCTCACCACCATCCCAGGCCCCAGACAGTCCTTTCAGGTGAGGCACCACTTCACCTGCGAGTCAGCTGGGGTGATATACTGTATCCAGAGCTCCCGATGTGGCCATTTATACATTAGGGAGACCCGCCGCAGACTGGGAGACCGTTTCACCGAACACCGGCGCTCAGACCTCCAACAGTGGTGGGATCTCCCTGTGGCCACACACTTCAATTCCACAGACCACTCCTACTCCGACATGTCTGTCCATGGCCTCCTCTACCGTCAAGATGAGGCCACATGCAGGTCGAAGGAGCAATACCTTATCTCCCGCCTGGGTAGCCTCCTACCTGCCGGCATGAACATCCAACTCACAGACCTCCATTGATACCCCTGCCCCCCCTTACCCCCATCCCTATCTATTATTTTAGTCTGGTTCTCCTTCTCTTTTTTCCCCCCTTACAATAATCTACCCCCCAGCCCTACCTTTCTTTCACTTTTATTTCCCATAATTCTCCACCTTCCCCCTAGCCCATTTCTCTCCAGCCCATCACTTCCTAGCTCTCTACTTTATCCCTCCCCCCACTTCTTATCCCCCCTTGACCATCCCATGTTACTTCACTCCTGATGAAGGGTTTCGGCCTGAAACCTCGTCACTACCTCCTCCATTAGATGCTGTCTGGCCTGCTGAGTTCTGCCAGCATTTTGTGTTTTTATTTAAATAACTGCCCCTTATTTAGCACATTCTTTTGTCAAGTAGTTAATGTGGGAATCTATTTGATTCCCTTTTATTTCTAAAGTTGTGGCCACCAAGTTCTCTTTCCATGCCCTGTATTTTTTTTCTAGCTTAGAACCCATTTGCCGGAGTGTACAGTTTCCTTTCAGTGAAAACCTCCATCTGTGAACATTTGGTGTTCAACTAAGCATGCAGGTCTGGCAGTGGTGGGGAGTATCTGAGGTTGGAGGGGGGTGTTCCACAATCTGTAATGAAGAAGAATGGGAGATAAGGGTGAGCTTTTGTTGTTAAAAATGCATTAGCTTTTCGAGATGTATAGAGATGGGCAAAGAGATGTTTGCGGGTGCTATGGTTGACCACATCTTGTACTTAAGAGAAATCAACATCGAGAAGAGGAGGCAGAATTCCACATTAAGTTAAGTACAGTGAGGTACAGGTACAGGTTTCCCCCACTATTCAAACGTAGAGCGTTCCTATGAAATAGCTGGTGAGCCGGAATGTTGTAAAGTGAAGAAGCAATTACCATGTACAAACGTTTGTATTTATATGGGAAAAATTTGTGAGCATTCGCAGACCCAAAACAATAACCTACCAAATCATGCCAAATAACACATAAAACCTAAAATAACAGTAACATATAGTAAAAGCAGGAATGATCTGATAAATATACAGCCTATATAAAGTGGGAATACTTTTCTGCAATTATTGCAGCACTGTCCACCATAGTGAAAATCTCACGCAAGAACTCTCGGCAGAAAGACTCAGTGCAAACACTCTCAGCAGCACTCACGGCAAAAACTCTTGGCGCAAGCACTCTCGGCAGAAACACACAGTGCAAGCACTCTCAGCAGCACTCACGGCAGAAACACACAGCACAAGCGCTCTCGGCAGAAAGACTCAGTGCAAGCACTCTCGGCAGAAACACACAGTGCAAGCACTCTCAGCAGCACTCACGGCAGAAACACACAGCACAAGCGCTCTCGGCAGAAAGACTCAGTGCAAGCACTCTCGGCAGAAACACTCTTTTCAGTAACCTTTAAGCTATGAAGCTGCCTAATCATACCATGTAACACATAAAAATACACAGCCGATATAAAGTAGAAAGAATGTACGTCCAGTGTAGTTTCACTTACCGGAATCGGGAAGACAGTGAGCACACTGATGATGGTGTGTTAGGCTGAGTTGTCGGAGTTTGGGGTGGTGGGAGGTAGAAGAGACTGGGGTGTCATCTCATCGTCATCTGTTTCCATCAGGGCAGGCAGGTCACCTTCTTCTGTGTCTGTCTGTCCCGATGTCGAAGGTCGAGTTTCATCATCCGCTGCGGCTGATGTGGAAGGCTTGAAAAACGACAGTATGCTTGACTGCTTAGCCTCGTGCATTTTTCTATCATACAGTTCTTTGTAAGCACTCAAGCCATGCTGCAAATATGCCCTAAACCTACGTACCCTTTCAAAATTAAAGTCATACTTTTCTGCAATCATTGCAGCGTTGTCAATCGCAGCGAAAATCTCACGCAATTTCCTCACGTTCAGTTCCTGAACGACTTCACTTTCGGGCTGCGTTCAGCTTCAATTGTTATCCTTTCCTCTTCATCAGCTCCTCATCTGTCAGTTCTTGGTCATGGGATGCCAAAACCTCATCAACATCATCTTCATCAACTTCCACAAACCCTTAGCTAAACTCACTATATCGTTAGTTTGTTCACCACAATCAAAACGCTTAATTATGTCTAGTTTGCTAACGGATGCCCAAAATAAATCGACATAAAGCACGGATGCTCACAGGCACGTGTTTAAGCAATGCCGGCTAGAATGCAGTTCCGGGGGAGGAGCTTGGCTGCTCGGGGCACTCGCTGCCTTTTCCGTAACAGTGAAAACGACTTCTGTTAGCGAAAACAGGTAACTAATGTAGGTCTTTCGTAACAGCGAGGTGTCGTAAAGTGAACGCTCGAAAAACGGGGGACACCTGTACAATGGGAAAAACTTGAAGGATCTTGCACGTATGCTTTTCATTGTACTTGTATTTTACGGAATTTGTGCATGTGGCAATAGACTTGATATAGCATTCTTCAGCATTGTTCCATCCGTTTATGAATTTGATGAAGTCTGAGCTGCTGAAGTGGAAGTTATTTGGGATTTGGACAAAGTTTTTAGGAAGATGGGCACAGAACTTTCGAAGTGATAGACTGTCCAAGGACCTTGGCAAGTAAAGCAAAGACTGATGAAAGTTTTGAGTGGGAGTGATGATGAACTGTAAAGGGGAGAGGCCAGGAGAGATCATCGGAATGATATGGGAACACATGTCTAAAGAAAGCAACGAATTTGGAAAGAGTAAGTCATGAGAGGGGTATAGGGAACATTAGATTTCTGACATTCGTGCTGAAGTAGGTCATAAAATTTTCCGGTGCTAATTACAAAGGATGTGAATTAATGGTGCACAAGTTAAAGTAGAGGTCATTCTGGTTCTGTCTGAAGGGTAGGGCACTCTTGTTCCATGTTGAATAGTCCTCTTATGATCCTTCTGATCTGTACCATTCTTTGTGATGTTACTGTGTACCTACTAAAAGCTGTCAGAATTAATTTCAATGTTTCCTTGTGATTTTAGCAAGGCCCTTCCAAAAGCAGTTTAAATTAAGAACCCTCAGAATGGGGGAGCTTCCAGTGTCATTTTTTCAGATAACCATGGGCCGTAATTTGAAAGCATTGATTCAAAGTTCAAAATATATATTTTTTCGAAGTATATGTACTATATACAACCCTGAGATTCATCCTCTTGCAGGCAGCCACAAAACTAAGAAACACAATAGAATGTTTCTTAATTCTTCAGGACATTTTTTTCTTCAGTGGTTTGATCGAGGCACAACTGCGCAGGTGCATGGATGTCAGTGAGTTAGATCGGAGGGAAGAATTTAAAAAAAGACAACTTTTTAGATCGGGTGTCAGAGTAGGAGGGCTTTGGCTCAATGGGCCTTGGCGATAATGCATGGAGGTGAGGTAAGTTACTTGTGAAGAATAGGAAGTATGTCTATGAGGCAGGTGTTCTGTACTGGGTGCAGGATGTGGGAAGTCCAGGAGACTCCCAGCCTCCCGGCAGGCTACATCTGTGCCAGGTGTGTCGAGCTGCAGCTCCTTACAGACCGGGTTAGGGAAGTGGAGATGCAGCTCAATGGCCTTTGTCTGGTCAGGGAGAGTGAGGAGGTGATAGATAGGAGCTATAGGCAAGTAGTCACACCGTGGCTTTGGGAGACAGATAAGTGGATAGCAGCAGGAGAAGGCAGAGCAAGAGGCGGATACTAGAGAGTACCCCTGTGGCTGTCCCCCTTAATAAGTACTCCTGCTTGAGTACTTTTGGGGGGACGGCCTACCCGGGGGTAGCAACAGTGGTCGTACCTCTGGTACAGAGTCTGGCCCTGTGGCTCAGAAGGGTAGAGAAAGGAAGAGGATGGCAGTAGTGATAGGGGACTCTATAGTTAGGGTGTCAGACAGACGATTCTGTGGATGCAGGAAAGAAACACAAATGGTAGTTTGCCTCCCAGGTGTCAGAGTCCAGGATGTTTCGGATCGTGTCTGCGATATCCTGAAGTAGGAAGGTGAACAGCCAGAGGTCGTGGTACATATTGGTACCAATGACACAGGTAGGAAAAGAGAAGAGGTCCTGAAAACAGACTACAGGGAGTTAGGAAGGAGGCTGAGAAGCTGCACCACAAGTGTAGTAATCCTGGGATTACTGCCTGCGCCACGTGACAGTGAGTATAGGAATAGAGTGAAGTGGAGGTTAAATGCATGGCTGAGGGATTGGAGCAGGGTGCAGGGATTCAGATTTCTGGATCATTGGGACCTCTTGGGGCAGGCGTGACCTGTACATTAAGGATGGGTTGCACTTGAATCCGAAGGGGACCAATATCCTGGCAGGGAAGGTTTGCTAGGGGTATTGGGGAGAGTTTAACCTAGAATTGCTGGGGGTGGGAACCAAACTGAAGAGATTGGGGAAGAGGTGGTTGGCTCAAAAATAGAGAGATCTTGGAGACAGTGTGTGAGGAAGGATAGGCAGGTGACAGGGAAGGGATGCACTCAGACCGATGGTTTGAGATGTGTCTATTTTAATGCAAGGTGTATCATGAAGAAAGCGGATGAGCTTAGAGTGTGGATCAGTACTTGGAGATATGATGTGGTGGCCATTACAGAGACTTGGACGGCTCAGGGGCAGGAATGGTTAATTCGAGTGTCAGGCCTTAGATGTTTCAGAAAGGACAGGGAGGGAGGCAAAAGAGGTGGCGGCGTGGCACTGTTGATCAGAGATAGTGTCACGGCTGCAGAATACAAGGATGTCATGGAGGGATTGTCTACTGAGTCTTTGTGGGTGGAAGTTAGAAACAGGAAGCGGTAAATAACTCTATTGGGTGTTTTTTATAGACCACCCAATAGTAACGGACATCAGGGAGCAGATAGGGAGACAGATTCTGGAGTGGTTCAATAATAACAGGGTTGTCGTGATGGGAGATTTTAATTTCCCCAATATTGATTGACATCCCCCTAGAGCAAGGGGTTTAAATAGGGTGGAGTTGTTAGGTGTGTTCAGGAAGGTTTTCTGACACACTATGTAGATAAGCCTTCAAGAGGAGAGGCTCTACTTGATCTGGTATTGGGAAATGAACCTGGTCAGGTGTCAGGTGTCTCAGTGGGAGAACATTTTGGAGATAGTGATCACAATTCTATCTCCTTTCCCATAGCATTAGAGAGAGATAGGAACAGCCAAATCAGGAAAGCATTAATTGGAGTAAGGGGAAATGTGAAGCTATCAGGCTGGAACTTGGAAGAATAAGTTGGAAACGGATGTTCTCGGGGAAATGTACAGCAGAAATGTGGCAAATGTTATGGGGATATTTGCGTGGAGTTCTGCATAGGTATGTTCCAGTGAGATGGAAAGGATGGTAGAGTACAGGGACCATGGTATACAAAGGCTGTTGTAAATCTAGTCAAGAAGAAAAGATTACGAGAGGTTCAAAAAAACTAGGTAATGATAGAGATCTGGAAAATTATTAGGCTAGCAAGAAGAAGCTTAAGCATGAAATTAGGAGAGCCAGAAGGGGCTATGAGAAGGTCTTGGCGAGCAGGATTAAGGAAAATCCCAAGGCATTCTACAAGTATGTGAAGAGCAAGAAGATAAAACGTGAGAGAATAGGACCAATCAAATGTGACAGTGGAAAAGTGCGTGTGGATCCAGGGGAGATAGCAGAGGTACTTAATGAGTACTCTGCTTCAGTATTCACTATGGGAAAGGATCTTGGCAATTGTAGGGATGGCTTACAGCGGATTGAAAAGCTTGAGTATATAGACATTAAGAAAGAGGATATGCTGGAGCTTTTGGAAAGCATCAAGTTAGATTAGTCACCAGGACTGGACGAGATATACCCCAGGCTACTGTGGGAAATGATGGAGGAGATTGCTGAGCCTCCAGCAATGATCTTTGCATCATCAATGAGGACAGGAGAGGTTCCGGAGGATTGGAGAGTTGCAGATGTTGTTCCTTTATTCAAGAAAGGCAGTAGAGATAGCCCAAGAAATCATAGACCAGTGAATCTTACTTCTGTGGTTGGTAAGTTGATGGAGAAGATCCTGAGAGGGAGGATTTATGAACATTTGGAGAGGTATAATATGATTAGGAATGGTCAGCATGGCTTTGTCAAAGGCAGGTCGTGCCTTACGAGCCTGATTGAATTTTTTGAGGATGTAACTAAACACATTGATGAAGGAAGAGCAGTAGATGTAGTGTATATGGATTTCAGCAAGGCATTTGATAAGGTACCCCATGCAAGGCTTATTGAGAAAGTAAGGAGGCATGGGATCCAAGGGGTCTTGGTTTGTGGATCCAGAATTGGCTTGCCCACAGAAAGCAAAGAGTGATTGTAGACGGGTCATATTCTGTATGGAGGTCGGTCACCAGTGGAGTGCCTCAGGGATCTGTTCTGGGACCCTTACTCTTCGTGATTTTTATAAATGACCTGGATGAGGAAGTGGAGGGATGGGTTAGTAAGTTTGCTGATGACACAAAGGTTGGAGGTGTTGTGGATAGTGTGGAGGGCTTTCAGAGGTTACAGCGGGACACTAATAGGATGCAAAACTGGGCTGAGAAGTGGCAGATGGAGTTCAACCCAGATAAGTGTGAGGCGGTTTATTTTGTTAGGTCAAATATGATGGCAGAATATAGTATTAATGGCAAAACTCTTGGCAGTGTGGAGGATCAGAGGATTTTTGGGGTCCAAGTCCATAGGACACTCAAAGCTGCTGCGCAGGTTGACTGTGTGGTTAAGAAGACAAACAGTGTATTGGCCTTCATCAGCCGTGGGATTGAGTTTAAGAGCTGAGAGGTAATGTTACAGCTGTATAGGACCCTGGTCAGACCACATTTGGAGTTGTGTGCTCAGTTCTTGTCACCTCACTGCAGGAAGGATGAGGAAACTGTAGAAAGGGTGCAGAGGAGATTTACAAGGATGTTGTCTGGATTGGGGAGCATGCCTTATGAGAATAGGTTGTGTGAACTTGGCCTTTTCTCCTTGGAGTGACGGAGGATGAGAGGTGACCTGATAGAGGTGTATAAGATGCTAAGAGGCTGAAATGGCCAGCACAAGAGGGCACATTTTTAAGGTGCTTGGAAGTAGGTGCAGAGGAGATGTCAGGGGCATCATTTGTTACGCAGAGTGCGGTGAGTACGTGGAGTGGGCTGCCGACGGTGGTGGAGGCGGATACAATGTGTTCTTTTTAGTGATATACATGAGGCTTAGAAAAATAGAAGGCTATGGGTAACCCTAGGTGATTTCTAAATATGTACATATTTGGCACAGCATTGTGGACTGATCAGCCTGCACTGTGCTGTAGGTTTTCTATGTTTTATCCATGAAAACCCTACACCACAAAGTCCATCAAACATCCAATGTATGAAAAAAGAACAAGCCATGCAAACAGAAAAAGTTAACAAATAATACACAGAACACAACGATTCTAAAGTGAGCCCACAGCCATGGAGAGTTCATCACTGAGGCGAGTGCTGCTGGTTGCAGGCTGAACAACAGTCAGTTCATCACTGAAGCGAGTGCTGATGGTTGCAGGCTGATCAACAGTCAGTTCATCACTGAGGCGAGTACTGATGGTTGCAGGCTGAATAACAGTCAGTTCATCACAGGCGAGTGCTGATGGTTGCATGCTGAACAACAGTCAGTTCATCACTGAAGCGAGTGCTGATGGTTGCAGGCTGAATAACAGTCAGTTCATCACAGGCGAGTGCTGATGGTTGCAGGCTGATCAACAGTCAGTTCATCACTGAGGCGAGTGCTGATGGTTGCAGGCTGAACAACAGTCAGTTCATCACTGAGGCGAGTGCTGATGGTTGCAGGCTGATCAACAGTCAGTTCATCACTGAAGCGAGTGCTGATGGTTGCAGGCTGAACAACAGTCAGTTCATCACTGAGGCGAGTGCTGATGGTTGCAGGCTGATCAACAGTCAGTTCATCACTGAAGCGAGTGCTGATGGTTGCAGGCTGATCAACAGTCAGTTCATCACTGAGGCAAGTGCTGATGGTTGCATGCTGAACAACAGTCAGTTCATCACTGAGGCGAGTGCTGATGGTTGCAGGCTGATCAACAGTCAGTTCATTACTGAGGAAAATGCTGATGGTTGCAGGCTGATCAACAGTCAGTTCATCACTGAAGCGAGTGCTGCTGGTTGCAGACTGCACAATAGAGTCAGTTCATCACTGAGGAAAATGCTGATGGTTGCAGGCTGATCAACAGTCAGTTCATCACTGAGGCGAGTGCTGATGGTTGCAGGCTGATCAACAGTCAGTTCATTACTGAGGCGAGTGCTGATGGTTGCAGGCTGATCAACAGTCAGTTCATCACTGAGGAAAATGCTGATGGTTGCAGGCTGATCAACAGTCAGTTCATTACTGAGGAAAATTCTGATGGTTGCAGGCTGATCAACAGTCAGTTCATCACTGAGGCAAGTGCTGATGGTTGCAGGCTGATCAACAGTCAGTTCATCACTGAGGCGAGTGCTGATGGTTGCAGGCTGATCAACAGTCAGTTCATTACTGAGGCGAGTGCTGATGGTTGCAGGCTGATCAACAGTCAGTTCATCACTGAGGAAAATGCTGATGGTTGCAGGCTGATCAACAGTCAGTTCATTACTGAGGAAAATTCTGATGGTTGCAGGCTGATCAACAGTCAGTTCATCACTGAGGCAAGTGCTGATGGTTGCAGGCTGAACAACAGTCAGTTCATCACTGAGGAAAATGCTGATGGTTGCAGGCTGATCAACAGTCAGTTCATCACTGAGGCAAGTGCTGATGGTTGCAGACTGAACAACAGTCAGTTCATCACTGAGGAAAATGCTGATGGTTGCAGGCTGATCAACAGTCAGTTCATCACTGAGGCAAGTGCTGATGGTTGCAGACTGAACAACAGTCAGTTCATCACTGAGGCGAGTGCTGATGGTTGCAGGCTGATCAACAGTCAGTTCATTACTGAGGAAAATGCTGATGGTTGCAGGCTGATCAACAGTCAGTTCATCACTGAAGCGAGTGCTGCTGGTTGCAGACTGCACAATAGAGTCAGTTCATCACTGAGGAAAATGCTGATGGTTGCAGGCTGAACAACAGTCAGTTCATCACTGAGGCGAGTGCTGCTGGTTGCAGACTGCACAATAGAGTCAGTTCATCACTGAGGAAAATGCTGATGGTTGCAGGCTGAACAATAGTCAGTTCATCACTGAGGAAAATGCTGATGGTTGCAGGCTGATCAACAGTCAGTTCATCACTGAGGCAAGTGCTGATGGTTGCAGGCTGAACAACAGTCAGTTCATCACTGAAGCGAGTGCTGATGGTTGCAGACTGCACAATAGAGTCAGTTCAGCACTGAGGCGAGTAAATCCTAATGGGGTATTGAGGAATGATTGTATTCACAGTTAGAAAATTGCCAAACTCTAGACAAGCCGTTTCATTTTTATTCATAATTAATGACCTTGAGAATTGTCTCCATGAGAATACCCACTTATTCTGCTGGATCAAGTCTTCTGTATCTACCAGCTTCAGTGTCTCCCGGTGATTTTGTTCAGAGTCACAACAAAGACCACAACACCAGTAGGGGGATGGTAAAGATATGATCAAGGAGGTTGAAGAGCACTTACAGGACTGCTTTGAAAGAGTGGACTGTGCCGCATTCAGGGTTTCATCTTTGAAAGTGAATTAATTTGCCACGGCTGTCACTGACTTCATCAACACCTGTGTGGATGAGCATGTGCCTTTGAGAACGTACCAAACATACCCAAACCTAAAGCCGTGCATGAGTCAGGAGATTTGCAATCTGCTGAGGGATAAATCTGTGGATTTCAAGACCAGCGATCCATAACTCCTTTTGAAGCCCAGGTACGACCAACAGAAGACCATGTGAGAGCGAAATGCCAATTCCATGTAGAATTAGACAGATGGATGCATAACAACTGTGGCAGGGTTTACATGTCATTACCGTCTATAAGGTGAAACCTAACAGCATAAGTGGCTGTGATGCTTTGCTCTCTGAGCTCAGCACCTTTTCTGTATGCTTTGAAAGGGAGAATAACACTACACATTTGTGAATTCCCACAGCATCTGGAAACACTATGATTCCTGTTTTGGAGGGTGATGTCAACAATATCTTTCAATAGAGTGAACCCTCACATGGCATCAGACCCCGATTATGTACTTGGTAAGGTGCTGAATCAGAAGCAGGTTTATTATCCTAAACAAAAATACTGTACATTACAAAAGTGAGGTGGTGTCCAAAGTCCATTCAGGAATCGGATGGCAGAGGGGAAGAAGCTGTTCCTGAATTGCTGAGTGTGTGCCTTCAGGCTTCTGTATCTCCACCTAATGGTAACAGTGAGAAAAGTGTATGCCCTGGGTGCTGGAGGTCTTTAATAATGGATGCTGCCTTTCTGAGACACCGCTCCCTAAAGATGCCCCTGGGTACTTTGTAGGCTAGTACCCAAGATGGAGCTGACTAGATTTACAACCTTCTGCAGCTTCTTTTGATCCTGTGCAGTAGCCCCTCCATACAGATAGTGATGCAGCCTGTCAGAATGCTCTCCACAATAGATAGATAGATACTTTATTCATCCCCATGGGGAAATTCAACATTTTTTCCAATGTCCCATACTCTTGTTGTAGCAAAACTAATTACATACAATACTTAACTCAGTAAAAATATGATATGCATCTAAATCACTCTCTCAAAAAGCATTAATAATAGCTTTTAAAAAGTTCTTAAGTAGGTTACTTAAATACATTAAATACAATCAACCCCGGCACTTTAACATATCTTACTCCTGGCGGTTGAATTGTAAAGCCTAATGGCATTGGGGAGTATTGACCTCTTCATCCTGTCTGAGGAGCATTGCATCGATAGCAACCTGTCGCTGAAACTGCTTCTCTGTCTCTGGATGGTGCTATGTAGAGGATGTTCAGGGTTTTCCATAATTGACCGTAGCCTACTCAGCGCCCTTCGCTCAGCTACCGATGTTATACTCCCCAGTACTTTGCCCACGACAGAGCCCGCCTTCCTTACCAGCTTATTAAGACGTGAGGCGTCCCTCTTCTTAATGCTGCCTCCCCAACACGCCACCACAAAGAAGAGGGCGCTCTCCACAACTGACCTATAGAACATCTTCAGCATCTCACTGCAGACATTGAATGACGCCAACCTTCTAAGGAAGTACAGTCGACTCTGTGCCTTCCTGCACAAGGCATCTGTGTTGGCAGTCCAGTCTAGCTTCTCGTCTAACTGTACTCCCAGATACTTGTAGGTCTTAACCTGCTCCACACATTCTCCATTAATGATCACTGGCTCCATATGAGGCCTAGATCTCCTAAAGTCCACCACCATCTCCTTGGTCTTGGTGATACCAAATCTCTTCAAACTCCTAATATAGTTGCTGTCTTGCCTTCCTTATGACTACATCAATATGTTGGGACCGGGTTAGATCCTCAGAGATCATGACACCCAGAACTTGAAGCTGCTCACTCTCTCCACTTACGATCACTCTCTGAGGATTGGTATGTGTTCCTTCGTCTTGCCCTTCCTGAAGTCGACAATCAGCTGTTTTGTCTTACTGACGTTGAGTGCCAGGTTGTTGCTGTGGCACCACTCCACTAGTTGGCATATCTCACTCCTGTACGCACTCTCATCACCACCTGAGATTCTACCAACAATTGTTGTATCGTCATCAAATTTGTAGGTGGTGTTTGAGCTATGCCTAGCCACACAGTCATGTGTATACAGAGAGTAGAGTAGAGGGCTAAGCACTCACCCCTTGAGGTGCACCAGTGTTGATCGTCAGTGAGGAGGATATGTTATCACCAATCAGCACAGATTGTGGTCTTCCGGTTAGGAAGTTGAGGATCCAGTTGCAGAGGGAGGTACAGAGGCCCTTGTTCTGTAACTTCTCAATCAGGATTGTGGGAATGATGGTATTAAGTGCTGAGCTATAGTCGATGAACAGCATCCTGACATAGGTGTTTGTGTTGTGAAGGTGGTCTAAAGCCGTGTGAAGAGCCATGGAGATTGTGTCTGCCGTTGGCCTGTTGTGATGATAGGCAAATTGCAGTGGGTCAGGAGTTTAGTCTAGTCATGACCAACCACAAAGCATTTCATCAATGTTGCTTTGAGTGCTACTGGGCGATAGTCATTATTCTTCTTTGGCACTGGTATAATTTTTGCCTTTTTAAAGCAAATGGGAACTTCTACCCTTAGCAGTGAGAGGTTGAAAACCCCACCTGCTTCAACAGGGCATCAATTGTACTGGTGCTCAGGGTGAGCTGCTTCAATAACTATTGCCCAGTCACTCTCACATCTACTGTAATGAAATGCTTTGAGAGTTTGAACATGGCTAGAATAAACACCTACCTGAGTACGTAACTGAACCCACTGCAATTTGCGTCTCAGCACAACAGCAGGTCCACAGCAGACACAATTTTGCTCATTCTCCACTCTACTTAGGAGCACCTAGTCAACGGCAAAACATTAAGTACATCAGGCTGCTGTTTATCAATTGCATTTCTTCAATATAGATGAATTTGCTGATGAAAACACAGTAACAGAATCTCAGATGGGATGAGGAGGTGTACAGGAATGAGTGAGATAGATTGGCTGGTTGAGTGATATTGCAACAACAACCTTGCAATCTGTGTCAGCAAGACGTAGATTTCAGGAAGAGTAAGTCGGGAGAACATACACCAATCCTCATGGAGGGGTCAGGAGTGGAAAGGATGAGCAGCTTCAAATTCTTGGGCTGTCATTGAAGTCATGCCAGTGGTTCTGCTTTGTTAGGAACTTAAGGAGATTTGGTATGTCACCAAAAACTTGCAAATTTCTGTAGATGTACAGTGGAGCGCATTTTGACTGGTTGCATCATAGACAGGATATCAACAGGATTCACCATCTTCATCGCAGACACAATCCTCCTCCTCACCGAGGCATCTGCAGAATCTGGTGCCTCAGAGGCAACATCCATCTCGAAGGACCCTTGCCATCCAGAACATGCCCTCTTCTTGTTACTATCATTTGCGAGGGGGGAGATACAAGAATTCCCACACTCGGTGATTCAGAAACAGCTTCTTCCCCCTGCTTGTTATTCCTTTTTGTTTACTTTGTACTATTTAATTTGTAATTTATACTGATTTTATGTCATTGCACTGTATTGCTGCCAAAAGTCATATTCTGTGTTATGTTAGGTAGTGATAATAAACCTGATTCTGTGACTGAATAAGACATGCGCTATTAATGTTTTTGCTCAATTAATTCTTAATTCATTAAATAGAAATTTAGATAGTAAATCAGCCATGATGGGGCAGACTCGATGGTTTGAGTGGCCCAATTCTTCTCCTGTTATGGTCTAAGGTCAGCAGAGTGATACCACATGAAAATGTGCTGTGATAAAATGATGTTTCTCGAACTTGTACTGGTCAATTAATGGGATTTATTGAAATCTGTTTACTTTGATTAGGTTATGGCCAACACTTCACCTTGACCCACTGAGTTCAAAGGATATCAAGGCTCTGATTCATACAGAATGCCATCATGCTGATGTGAAACTAACTAGAGAGCAGGTTTGTACTCCACTACCGTATTTCCTTCTGTATCCCTGCAATACTGCATCGCACCTGGACACTAAGATAATAAATCTTAAACAAAACATGAGACTTAAGTAAACACTTTTGTTGCCATAATTAGTTTTTATAAATTCCAGTTAGAAGTGATGGTCTGTAAAGTCTAAACATTCATGACTTTACCTTTAATTTTAAAACGGATTAAATGAAAAATACATCCCCAATAAATTGCAATATTTTAGCCTGGTTTTAGTGCTTGAACTGATAGAAATGAATGGAATGTCTGGTTAAGCTAAATTAGCCTACTGTTTAATCTTAGCTACTGGCCTGCACTGTTAACATTTTGTCTTCCTTGCCTTTAGGCTTGACTATTCGAGTGCATTTCTGATTGCCCTACCTCTTTTGCTGTCTTAAACTTGAGTTAATCTGCTGCCCATGAGCCCCTTTCACCCATCAAGTTCAAGTTGTTTGTCTTGTGCATGCATACCTAGAGGCTAAATGCCATTCATAATATGACAAATATAAATTACATAATCATCTATATCTTTCACAACAAAACAAGACAAAAGTAAATATGATTTTAAATGAAGCAGAGGGAAATGTAATTTGAAGTTGAATTAGATAGATAGATACTTTATTCATCCCCATGGGGAAATTCAACTTTTTTCCAATGTCCCATACACTTGTTGTAGCAAAAAGTGCTTTTAGGTCAGTTCAAGAACCTGATGGCAGTGGGAAAGAAGTGTTCCAACTGATCAACAGTGGTTTAAGTTTAAAAAATGACTAATTTCTAGTCCCTTGGTCATCTCTGTATTTAATTGCTCTACCATTAGTTTTTGTTCAAACTTTGGAATTCCTTTTAAACCTCTCCAATTATTTTTTTTTTTAAAGATGATCCTTAAAATGTATTTATTTGACTAACTTCTGGCTATTTGCTGTAGCTGAGGACTGAGTGCAACTCCCTTTTAAAGCCAAGCAAAAAGTCAGCAGAGGGAATGCAGAGCCATATATATAAAAGCTTTTATCTTCTCAAAGTATTCTTCCCAGAATTTAACTGGGAGATCTTTCAAATTAGAACAGAAAGTACAGCTTTGAAATATAGAATACATGAGCTTCAGTATCTTGTCTATTTATTCCCCTTTAAAGGCTTGTCCATTGTCTTGCTCTGTTTTCCACCAACCTCCACATCATATGCCCTGTCACAGGAGACCTGTTAAACAAAAAGCAATAGAATTTAGGAAATTTATTTAAGTGTAACTAAATGCATGTAACTGTCTTTTTTAATGTACTATATCTTGGTGTCTCACCTTCTCTCTCTTTCTCCCCCCCCCCCACCCCCCCCCCCAAAAATGCCTAGCATTTTACTGAGTTTAAGTTTAGGATTTCTTCATAGCTGATCTCCATTTGGGATCAACTCCTTCCTTGGTACTCTTACCAGTATGTATATATCCTTTTTGTAGTGTTATGATTAGAATTGAATATAGGGAATTGTGTGGGCTAAGCTGGTAACTTGTATTTGTTTGAAATGTTTGCCTTGAATTCCCCGATCCCCAACCAGTTTATCCAGATAATATCTGGATCTTAAGCAGCACAAACTCTCTTGTATTTAATTGATCCTGGGTCTTGGCAAAGTTGGCCTATTCAAGTTAAGCACTATGACTGCTCCTCAGTACTGCAGCAGTCTGTAGGAGTTGTTATGACCCCAGCCCCCTCCTTTGTGAGAATCGCAAGAGCCCTAGTCAAGGGGGGGGGTCAAATGACCCAAGAGGGGGAGAGACGTGCTGAATAGACACAGGAAATGGGAGAGATGTGCTGAATAGACACAGGAAATGGGAGAGAGAGGGAGACGTGCTGAAGACCACGTTCCCCCCGGGAAGCAGAATAAAGTGACTCTGACTATTATCTCATGAAGACCACGTGTAAAGCCCTCGGGCAACGTGGGCTAGTTGAGAGAGAGATTGACACCGGTGATCCCGTGAGGAAGTATAAAGGAGGGTCTGGTGGGGGACGACCCCTTCAGACGCACCAGAAGACACGCTAGAAATCCTGTGACAGCGTTTTGATAGCGACAGTCGGTGGTGGGGTTCGTGTGCGTCTTTTCCTTGCCTGGGATTGGCGACCTCACCACGGAAGAACGGCTTAGCTACAGGGGAGGCCACAGATGAGTGTCCATTCCTCAACGAGACTTCGACAAACCGAACTCCTACAGGTTGGAAAACCTGTCGGGTAACTGTTTCATTCAATCTCTATCTCTCTCTCTTTCTAACAAAAGCGACACCACAACAGACTGCAGCTGGTGGAACTGCAGTGACCGCAAGAGACTTTCAGATATACAGCGAACAATATATACATTACCCCTAGACAACGCTAGAGCTTATTTCTGATTGATTATTACTATACCTGTGCTTTAGATTGAGTTGTGACGACGTATATGATCTGAATGTTTTGTATTAACCATACGTTTGTGCCCCTTTATAAATAAAAAATGTTTGAAAATAGTACCATCAGACTTCAGCGGACCTCTCTATCTTTGCTGGTAAGCCACCCAGTTACGGGGAACATAACAGAGTAAATCAACACACAGTTGAATGAAGGAAAACCACTGCAAAGCTTCCAGAGCTAAATTACACTTGCTGTCTAAGCTTGCACAAAATGTAGCTTTTGATGATACAGTCAGAGAGAGTTAGACCTGCTAGAACCACTTCTATGGAGTAGGAGGACATAAAATTAGTGCAGAAATTTTGTTTCCTGCTTGTGTGCTTGCAGGAGAAGAAGCTGGAGAAACACTGTAGATCTGCGACCATGTGCAATGCCTTATATGTTACACTTCTGGCCAAAATGATCACATGGTGAGTGTAATATGTGCACCCCCTATAAAGTGCTCTCAAATTATATCAGTTATTCTTGCATGAGTGGGAATTCTCCTGTGGAGATGAGGATAGGCAGCTGTTCAGGATACGATAGTGTTCATTTAAAAAGAAAGGGAAGATTTGTATTTCACGCCCTCCGGGAGCTTACTTGTAATGAGGCACTTTTTTGATATGTTTCATAGTTGAATATAGCAACTGCATAGTGCAGAAATGTAGCAAACAGTTTGTACATAGCTACGTCCCACAAACAGCAGTATAGTAATTACCATAGTTTTCAAAGAGAGGAATCACGAAATAACCCTGTTCTTCAATGTACTGTCATGCTGTTTATAAATCCTACAAGTGTAAGTAAGGCACCACTTGTGGCATGCAGCACTCCCTCAATGTTGAACAGACAGACAAGATGCTGGAGGAACCCTGCAAGACAGGCAGCATCTATAGAAATGAATGAATAGTCAACCCTTCATCAGAATACCTTCATCTATTCATTTCCATAGATGTTGCCTGACCAGCTGAGTTCCTGCAGCATTTTGTGTGTGTTGCTCTGGATTTCCAGCATCTGCAGGATTTCTTTTTTTTCTTTTGTAGGGGCTAACAGCTGAGCCTCTTGCACTGAGTTTAAATCTTGACTCCCGTGTCACTCCAACATAAGAGTTACCCGCTCTATGGCATATAGGTACATTTAATGTCAGAGAAACATATCCAATATACATCCTGAAATTCTTTTTCTTCGCAAACAACCATGAAAACAGAGTGCCCCAAAGAATGAATGACAGTTAAATTTTAGAACCCCAAAGCCCCCACACAGCTTCCCCCCATGTATAAGCAGCAGCAAAGCAAGGACCTTTGACATCTAGAATGACATTGTTGCCACCATATATTCATTAATCATTGTGCTTTGAAGTGTTTTGTTTAAAGTCACTGAATGTTTGTGGGTGAAAATTACTACCTTTCACTTTCTTCCTCCTTTCATTGCTCTACCTCTGAAGGGACTGCTGAAGCACCAATTTACTGAACTATTGAACTAATCTGCAGTGGAATCATTTAATCTCTTTGGATGTAATGAGGTGTATACACATCAAATTTCATAATACGTTAGTTTGTACACTTTCGCAGGGTCATAATGGAAGTAAATTTGTTGAATTTGATTTAAATTTTGGATAATCTCGAATTTAAATGCTTAATACTTTGTGAACTTAATGATATTTGCCTTTGTTCAGTGTCAAAGGTCTCGGAGATGTCGACACTATTCTCCAATGCTGTTTTCAATGTCAAGACACGGTGTCCTTGTACAGGCTTGTACTGCAGTCTGTACAAGAATCTTTGCCTAGTGATGGGGACAGGCAGTTGATGCGGGAGGTGAGGATAACTGTTTCTTTTAATTTAGAGAAATGAGTGCATGTATTGTTATACTGAAATGTTAATTGCACAGGAAGGTTTTACACTGTCCAAATTTTCAGCAAACCTGTGGTTGCTGACTTGTGTTTAGCACATGAAAACTTGTAGTTGTTGTTTTCATATACTATCATAACCTCCATTGCCCATTACTGTAATTTCTTCAAGCTCTACAATATTTTGAAGTACTTACTATCTTTGGAGTCTCTCTGATTTTAGTTTGTGCTACATTGGCAACTGTGTTTTTAGCTGTTGATGCTCTAAGCTCTGCAGTTCTCTTAAGGCTTTGCTCACTATTCTTTCATCGGGAACATCTGGTGGTCAAGTGTCACCTGTGCTATCTGCTGAGGCAATTCTCCACCATCATCCTGTTTGCAGTGTAGATTCCACCCTTAGCCAACATCAGGCTGTCTCTGAAGTAGCTGACTGCTGTGGTCAGCAGTCAGAACACTATAGGAAGACCAGATATAAACTATGGAAGGCTACCTTAATTGAAGTCAGAGATGAAATCTGATCTATGTCAACTTTGGCAGGGTATGTAGGCCTTTACTTCTTACAAGGTAAAACCTAACATCATAAATGGCTGCAACACACACAAAATGCTGGTGGAACACAGCAGGCCAGGCAGCATCTATAGGGAGAAGCACTGTCGACGTTTCGGGCCGAGACCCTTCGTCAGGACTAACTGAAAGGAAAGATAGTAAGAGATAGAAAATCTATCATCAAGGGGACTAGCTTCCCCACCATTGATGACATTTTCAAAAGGGGATACATCAAGAAGGCATCATCCATAATGAAGAACTCTCACTATTCAAGACATATTACCTTCACAGAAGAGTTACAGGAGCCTGATGGCACACAGTCAGTGTTTAAAGAACAGCTTTTGACTCTCCATGAACCAAGAACATGACTAGTCTGGTGCTAATTAAATGCAAAATTAGACCACAGATGCAAGAAATCTGAAATGTAAACATCTAAACCAACATTCAGCAGGTCAGGCAGCATCTCTGGAAAAGGTGAGCAGAGTTAAATTTCTGGATTGAAAAACCCTCATTAGAAATGGGGGGAAAACAAAATGTTTTAAGGGAGAAGTGAGGGACGGATATGTAGGACAAAGAGGAAGTGTTTAATGGGGTGGGATGAAGCTGCTGGTGCTGTAAGCTGGTCAATAGGTTAAACTGGGCAGTTTTGGAGAATTGGAATAGATCATAAAAGCTATGACCAAGGGAAGCTGGGGAATGACTACTCAGAGATACACAGAAGTTGTGAAATAGAATTGCCCAGCTGGTTAAGATCAGCCAGCGCTACCAATGGATGACCTACAACTAGACAGATCTACCTGAAGTTGAAGAATGTGATACTGAATTTCGAAACCTGCAACATGCCCAGGTAGGTGATGAGGTCCTGTTGCTGAAGCTCACATTCTTCAGTCTCATCATAACAGCTCAAGTGGCCATAGATAACTAGGTGTGAATCAGATGGAGAACTTGTTTCATAGCTGTTATGCTCCTTTGTGTTCTCACCCTCTAAAGGCTGATTTATACTTGTGCGTCACATCCACGCTGTAGGTTTCGCGTACCCTACGCAGTAGGGTGACGTGCACCTGTCCAGAAAAGTTACTCGCGTGTCGTGGCGACGCAGACCGCAATAACTGTGATTGGTCTGCTTGGTAGCATCGCACTTCCTCCTACGCATTTCCGGTTGCTTCTCCTCTGCCATGTCTGTAGGCTGTGCGTACACTGATACGAAATAGATGAACCAAATCATCAAATCTACCTGCCGACATGCGAAAATATTTGAAATGCATTTCCTCATCTGTGTCTCTCATGAAGAAACTCAACACAGTGGCATAGAAACCCCACTGCCAACTAGCGTTTTGGCGCACACCAACGCATGCTCACTATGGCGTAGAGTGACGCAGAAGTGAAAATCAGGGCTACGGCGTAGGCTGTGGCGTAGCCTGTACGCACAAGTATAAATCAGCCTTAACACCTGTGTTTCATAGCTTTTTAAAAATACTCTAACATTATGGTCCAGGTGCAGGTCAGTGGGACTAGGCAGAAAAACGGTTCAGCACAGCCAGGAAGGGCCAAAAGGCCTGTTTCTGTGCTGTAATGTTCTATGGTTTTACGGTTCTATTCTTTATTACTCGGTTAATCTGATGAACTTGTTTACAGCTTTTCACCATGCTGACCCTGGCCTCATTTTATTGGACAGACAGAAAATGCTGGAGGGAAGTCAGCAGGTAAAGCAACATCAATGGAGGAAAATGAACAGTTGATGTTTTGGCCCAAGACCCATCACCAACACTGGAAAGGAAAGGGCCAGAAGCCAGATGAATATGGTGAGAGGTGGGGGAGGAGTACAAGCTGGCAGGTGATAGGTGAGTCCAGGTGAGGGTAAGGATGAGTGGGAAGGAAGGTGATGTGAGAAACTGGGAAATGATAGGTAGATGTGGTAAAGGGCAGAAGAGAGGAAGGAAGAATCTGATGGAAATGAACAGTGGAATAAAGGGAAGGAGGTGGCAAATCAAGGGATGTGATGGGCAGGTCATGAGAGCAGAGGAGGAGAAGAAAAGGGGAAAAGCTGCTGCCTGACCTGCTGAGTTCCTCCAGTATTTTGTGTGTTCAAGATTTTCAGCATCTGCTTCATCTCGTGTTTCATCTCATTGGAGATGTTTCCCTTTTGTCTTATCCATCACTCACTGTCAGCAATTTAAAGCTAACTTATTTTCTCCTTTCCAGTTCTGAAAAAGAACCTTTGACCTGAAAGATTTCTCTGAACTACTGAGTTTCTCCAGCATTTTCTGGCTCCATGTACTGTAAATGCAAGTTGGCCATTTCTTAGTAATTACGTTAAAAAATGATAACTCAAATTGGGCTAAATTACAGTAAAGGAATTGAGAAAACCAATTTGTTTTCTTTTTTAGCAGAGCTCTCTAAAGTCATTTATTAAGAATGGTAGTAATATGTTTGAGTGTCAAATGTACTAATTTCAGCCTGTAATGATATTCATCCAAAATCCACTGTTACACTTTAGCTGCACCAAAAGCTTATCACCATTTGAGTCATTTCTAAAAGAACACGGTGAAGATGAGTGAAAATTCATGCAATTCCTCTTGTAACTAGTTTGTGCCTTAAAAGTCAATTAACCTGCAAGGTGATTGGGAAAGTTCCAGAGTAAAGACTAATGTGAGTCCATCCCCTTTATGTCTATAACTCTACTTGGCTTTTAGAACTTAAAACCCAGCTGATCTGACCACAGTCAATACTAAGGTGCATGAAGCCAAAGGACTTATTTTCATCCTCAACATGACCTGAAGCCTGCATGTATAGTCGAGTTGAGCTACGAGTTTGTGAATCTTACTCCCGTTTATTTACAAAAACAAAGCACTAGGACGTAATTTTCTTAATACCCAAGTACAGTACATGTTCTCAGATCCTGTCTGGTTTATTTTGGTTTCCTTTGTTCCTGTGGTGAGCTCTGATAATGTTAGAATCTTGTGCATATCAACATTTTGCTCATATTGGTGTAATTGCTAAATTTCTTGAAATTTGGAAATTAAGCCTGTATTCTGAATGTGAAGAAATGTTATTAAATTCACAAGGGTCTCAGGAGAAAATGTGCATGATTTACTTGCTAATACTCAGAATGCTCAATGTGTACTTTGAGGAAGATTTACAGGAATTTCCATGGACTAAAAGCACTTTTGAGAAGCTGAGAGACAAATTAAACTTTTGTAAACAAATATGAATGAATGATTTTAAAATGAAAGGATGTTTTATATCAAACTTCTGAAAAGGCTACACTTTTTATAAGTAGCCATGTATATTTTACATCCGGCATTTATTTTTTCCAGATTCTCTGTTTAATCCACGTGAGTCACAATGGTGTGAGTGAAGGTGAACTTCTGGAGATTTATCCTGAACTTCACTGGCCAACATTGTCCTCTCTTCTTCATAGCTTGCAGAGAACATGTGTGCTAACACAGCGCTGTGGCCTGCTGAAATTTCAGCATCTCCAGGTAAGAATAGGTGCTTTCAGATCACATTTTCTTTCAGTGTGTTAAATTCAAAAATGTTTTTGCAACTTTCAAATCATAAAACAGATTTATAACAGCTGTTCAAATGAGCAATAAGCAGCCTTGTTGCAAATATTGCAAGAAGTCAGCAATTAAGTTAAGTCTTTATATTAGAAAAGTAGTATAATGTGCTCTTCACAATCTCAGGAAATCCCAAAGTATTTGGAACTATTGAATTGAACACATCCTGCAAAAATTAAAGAAATGATGAATGATAACTTTCTGATAGTACTTTTGAAGAATATTTTGATAGTCTGGGCACCAGCGGAATTTGCCTGCTGAATAACAGTAATAAAAGTAGCTTCTGTTGATATAACACTTTTTAAACAAAGTAGAACATCATAGATGATTGATGTGACATTATTTAACAAATTATGATGTCAAAGGACAGAAAACGAGCATAAGTGATCAAGAGGCAGAAAATTTGGGGAGAGAATTTTAGAGCTTGGGCAGCTTAAATTGTGACCTCCAATACCAAAGTGGTTGACATGGTGAAATCTACGAGGCAAAATTTGAGGAATGCTAAGGCACAGTTTATGGATGTTATAGTTTAGGGAAGGAAGAAAATGAGTCAATCTGGGAAAAAAGTAACAGATGTTGTTCAAATAGGAGCCCATGTTAGTCATCAAACCTTGGGTTAACTAGGCCTGGTGCAAGTAAGGATGTTTTGGTAGTTTCATGGTTTGTTCTACTTTATGATCAGCAAATCATCTTGTTCTGCTTCAAAATTGCATAGTGCCACAAGATAATTTGTGAGGACAGACCGAAGTTCCATTTAGTATCTCACCCATTAATACCTTATTCCCAAAGTGCAGCAATGCCCCTCTGTTTCAGCCATGGTAAAATAGTGCAGTAAGAGTCAAAATAATGGTCAAAGCTCTGGAGTAGGATTTGAACTGATACCCTTACAGGAAGGCAAGTAGGAAGGCTGTAGGATTGGTACTGACCCTGACATGACTCCTTTCCCTACATGATTGATGACTGTTTGAGGCACATTCTGGTCCCATATTGACAATCTTAGATTGAAAGTGGAGCTCATTAGCCTCATGGCTTAATATTTCCAATTTGTCATTTGAAGGCCTGGGAAGCAGTGAGGTTGCAGTATATGGAGAAAAAGGAACTGGAATCTGTTACGGTGTACAGAGAAACCCTGGTGCAATATTTTTCACATCAGATGAGGTATTGATTTTCCTGATTTCTTTGTTAATGCTATTCCATTACTCAGCTCATTTATTTAAATTTCTTTCATTTCCATTTAAGTGGGCCTCTTTCTCCTGAACTAATTCGAGGATTAGGTGGTTGATGTTTGGCTCCATAACCAATGACCCTGTTTAATTAGAATTAGAAGTCTCTTCTCTTATCCTTTAGAATGAAATTAGGTTTGTCTTAGTACACTGCAACATCAATTAGTTTGGAAGAAATCGGTGAATCTTTCAGAATTTCTCAAAGTATAGTACAGCAATTTAAATCATTTTAAAGTTGCTGTTGTAACTTAGGATAGGCAGCTGTCAATTTGGGCTCTGTAAGTTCCCACAACAGTTACAACACACACATTGCTAGAGAACCTCAGCAGATCAGACACCATCTATGGTAAGGAAATGAACAGGCAACATTTCAGGCCAAGACCCTTCATCAGGACTGTAACAAAAAAGGGCAGAAGCAGCCTAAAAGGGGAGAGGGAGGAGCAGGAGCTGACAGGTGAGGGGTAAATCCAGGTGGCGGGTAGAGGTGGTGGGGGAAAAGTGATGCGAGAAGCTGGGAAGTGACAGTTAGCGGGGGAAAAATAATGTGAGAAGCTAGGAGGTAACAGGTGGAAGAGGCAAAGGACTGAAAGTGGAAGAATCCGATGGGGAGAGCAGTAGGACAGGGAATAAAGAGAAGACGGTGATGGGCAAACCATGAGGGCAGGGGAAAGAGAAAAGTGTAAATGGGTCATAGGGATAAGAGAAATTGGGGGGGGGGGGTGAAAGAAAACAGGAAGAGTCATTACCAGAAGTAGGATAAATTGATGTTGAACCTCTTCCCCTTCTTACCCCATCCCTTATTTATTATTCCCCCCCTTTTTTTCTCTTTTTCTCTCTCTCTCTCTGCCCCTCTCACAATCCCTCCTTGCCTGTTCTTCATCTCCCTCTGGTGCTCCCCTCCCCCTTTCTTTCTCCCTAGGCCTCCTGTCCCATGATCCTCCCCTTCTCCAGCTCTGTATCACTTTTGCCTGCTCTTAGCTTCATCCCTCCCCCTCCTGTCTTCTCCTATCATTTCAGATCTTTCCTTCCCCCTCCCACTTTCAAATCTCTTAATATATTTTCTTTCAGTTAGTCCTGACGAAGGGTCTGGGCCCAAATCGTCAACTGTACTTCTTCCTATAGATGCTGCCTGGCCTGCTGCGTTCCACCAGCATTTTGTGTGTGTAAATTGATGTTGAAACTACCAAGATGGAATTTGAGGTGTTGCTTCTTCAATTTGTGTTTGGCCTTAAGGTGGCAGTGGATGGGCTTTTGGACAGACACGTCAGTGTGGGAATGAGGAGTGGAATTGAAATGGGTGGCCAGTGGGAGATCCTAGCCTTTTCAATGAACGGAGTGAAGGTGCTTGACAAAGCAATTATTCATTTTGTGTGGATCTTGCTTTCTGAAAGACAAAAGAACATTTTGAATTGCTAGTTTTAAGACTTAGTGACATAAGAGCTCACACTGAGCCAAAACCGGTGCTTTAAGTTGGATATCACAGTTCACACTGCTTACTTTATTGTCTTTTATATTTTCAGTGGCTTATTATTAATAATATTAATATAACATTAAATCCTGCAGAATAAAAGTAGTAGGTGAATGTCTAATTAGCAAGTTTTTAAGATAATAGGCGGCATAGACAGGATGAAAGCACCTCTTCCCTGGAATGAAGACTAAGGAGAAAAGGGCATAGGCTTAAAATCAGAGGTTTAAGATCTCTTAAGATCAAGTACAGGTTGAGTACCCCTTATCTGAAAGCCCAAAACCTGAAAATTTGCAAAATGCAAACATTTTTTGATAGCTGTTATGATATAGAAACATAGAAAACCTACAGCACAATACAGGCCCTTCGGCCCACAAGGTTGTGCCAAACATGTCCCTACCCTAGAAATTACTAGGGCTACCGAAAGCCCTTTATCTTACTAAGCTCCATGTACCTATCTAAAAGTCTCTTATAAGACCCTGTTGTATCCACCTCCACCACCTTTGCCGGCAGCCCATTCCACGTACTCACCACTCTCTGAGTAAAAAAACATACCCCTGACATCTCCTCTGTACCTACTCCCAGCACCTTAAACCTGTGTCCTCTTGTGGCAACCATTTCAGCCCTGGGAAGAAGCCTCTGACTATCCACGCGATCAACGCCTCTCAACTTCTTATACACCTCTATCGGGTCACCTCTCATCCTCCGTCGCTCCAAAGAGAAAAGGCCGAGTTCACTCAACCTATTCTCATAAGGCATTCTCCCCAATCCAGGCAACATCTTTGTAAATCTCCTCTGCCCCGTTTCTACGGTTTCCACGTCCTTCCTGTAGTGAGGTGACCAAAACTGAGCACAGTACTCCAAGTGGGGTCTGACCAGGGTCCTATATAGCTGCAGCGTTACCTCACGGCTCCTAAATTCAATGCCATGATTGGTGAAGGCCAATGCACCGGATGCTTTCTTAACCACAGAGTCAACCCATGCAGCAGCTTTGAGTGTCCTATGGACTTGGACCCCAAGATCTCTCTGATCCTTCACACTGCCAAGAGTCTTACCATTAATACTATATTCTGCCATCATATTTCTCATACTTAACTGAATTGAATTTCTCAGCCCAGTTTTGCATCCTATCGATGTCCTGCTGTAACCTCTGACAGCCCTGCACACTATCCACAACACCTCCAACCTTTGTGTCATCAGCAAACTTACCCATCCCTCCACTTCCTCATCCAGGTCATTTATAAAAATCACGAAGAGTAAGGGTCTCAGAACAGATCCCTGAGGCACTCCACTGGTGACCGACCTCCATGCAGAATACAATCCATCCACACACTCTTTGCCTTCTGTGGGCAAACCTGTTTTCGATCCACAAAGCAATGTCCCCTTGGATCCCAAGCTTCCTTACTTTCTCAATAAGCCTTGCATGGGTTACTTTATCAAATCCTTGCTGAAATCCAAGATACTGTTCTATCTTCATCAATGTGTTTAGTCACATCCTCAAAAAATTCAATCAGGCTCGTAAGGCACGACCTGCCCTTGACAAAGCCATGCTGACTATTTCTAATCATATTATACCTGTCCAAATGTTCATAAATCCTGCCTCTCAGGATCTTCTCCATCAACTTACCTGCCACTGAGTTACCACTCTCTGGTCTATAGTTTCCTGGGCTATCTCTACTCTCTTTCTTGAATAAAGGAACAACATTCGCAACCTTCCAATCCTCTGGAACTTCTCCCATCCCCAGTGATGATGCAAAGATCATCGCCAGAGGCTCAGCAATCTCCTCCCTCGCCTCCCACAGTAGCCTGGGGTACATCTCATCCGGGCCCGGCGACTTATCCAACATGATGCTTTCCAAAAGCTCCAGCACATCCTCTTTCTTAATATCTACATACTCAAGATTTTCAATCTGCTACAAGTCATCACTATTATCACCAAGAGCCTTTTCCATAGTGAATACTGGAGTAAAGTATTCATTAAGTACCTCTGCTATTTCCTTTGGTTCCATACACACTTTCCCACTGTCACATTTGATAGGTCCTATTCTTTCATATCTTATCCTTCTGCTTTTCACATACTTGTAGAATGCCTTGCCATTTTCCTTAATCCTGTCCGCCAAGGCCTTCTTATGGCCCCTTCTGGCTCTCCTAATTTCTTTCTTAAGCTCCTTCCTGTTAGCTTTATAATCTTCTAGGTCTCTAACATTACCTCGCTCTCTGAATCTTTTGTAAGCTTTTATTTTCTTCTTGACCAGATTTATTATAGCCTTTGTACACCACGGTTCCTGCATCCTATCATAACTTTCCTGTCTCATTGGAACGTACCTATGCAGATCTTCACACAAATAGTCCCTGAACATTTGCCACATTTTCTCTGTACTTTTCCTTGAGAACATCTGTTTCTAATTTAAGCTTCCAATTCTCTGCCTGATAGCCTCATAATTCCCCTTACTCCAATTAAACACTTTTCTAACATGTCTGTTCCCATCCCTCTCCAATGCTATGGTAAAGGAGATAGAATTGTGATCACTGTCTCCAAAATGCTGTCCCACTGAAAGATCTGACACCTGACCAGGTTCATTTCCCAATACCAAATCAAGTACAGCCTCTGCAGGCTTATCTACATACTGTGTCAAGAAACTTCCCTAAACACACCTAACAAACTCCACCCAGTCTAAACCCCTTGCTGTAGTGAGATGCCAATCTATATTTGGGAAATTAAAATCTCCCACCACGACAACTCTTATTATTACACTTTTCCAGGATCTGTTTCCCAATCTGCTCCTCGATATCCCTGTTACTATTGGGCGGCCTATTAAAAACCCCCAGTAAAGTTATTGATCCCTTCCTGTTTCTAACTTCCACCCACTGAGACTCCGTAGACAATCCCTCCATAACGTCCACCTGTCCTGCAGCCGTGACACTATCTCTGATCAACAGTACCACACCCCCACCTCTTTTGCCTCCCTCTCTGTCCTTTCTGAAACATCTAAAACCCGACACTTGAAGTAACTATTCCTGTCCCTGTGCCATCCAAGTCTCTGTAATGGCCACCATATCATATCTCCAAGTACTGATCAACGCTCTAAGCTCATCCGCTTTGTTCACAACACTCCTTGCATTCGGTCTGAGTGCATCCCTTCTCTATCACACACTGTCTCCTATCTTTCTCTATTTGAGAGCCAGACACCTCTTCCCCAGTCTCTTCAGTTTGGCACCCGTGCACATTTCTATTACATACAGACCTTTGATTTTTGTCCGCACAAGCAGTCCTCGCATGACCTTTATCCTCCTCCACCTCACTATCTGCTCTAACACTCTGGTTCCCCTCCCCCTGCAAATCTAGTTTAAACCCCCCAGAGCAGCACTAGCTAACCTACCCGCAAGGATGTTAGTCACCTTCTAGTTCAGGTGCAAACCGTCTCATTGGAACAGGTCCCACCTTCCCTGGAACAAGGCCCAATAGTCCAGAAACATGAAGCCCTCCCTCCTGCACCAACTCCTTAGCCACGTATTTAGCTGCATTATCTTCCTATTTCTAGCCTCATTAGCACGTGGCATGGGGAGCAATCCTGAGATTGCAACCCTGGAGGTCCTGTCCTTCAACTTTGCACCTAACTCTCTAAACTGTCTTTGCAGGACCTCCTCCTTCTTCCTATCCACGTCATTGGTCCCTACATGGACCATGACATCTGGCTTATCTTCCTCCGTCCTGAGAATACTGAGAACTCAATCCGAGATATCGCGGACCATGGCCCCAGGGAGGCAACAGACCATCCGAGATTCTCAATCTCTCTGACAGAACCTCTTATCTGTCCCCTTGACTATCGAATCCCCTATCATTACTGCTCTTCTCTTTTCCCTCATACTCTCGTCTCGGTGCCAGAGATGCAACCACTGAAACTTGTCCCTGGTAGGTCGTCTCCACCAACAGTATCCAAAACGGTATACTTATTGTTGATGGGAATGGCCACAGGGGTGCTATGCTCTTCCTGTCTATTCTCCTTCCTTCTCCTGACAGTCACCCAGCTACATGCCTCCTGACTTTTAAGGGTGACTATCTCCCTGATACTCCTGTCTATTTCTGCCCCTGCCTCCCGAATGATCTGAAGTTCATCCAGCTCCGGCTCCAGTTCTCTAACTCGGTTTGTCAGGAGCTGCAGCTGGATGCACTTTTTACAGGTGTAGTCATCTACCTGGGACAGTGTGATCGAGAAACCGTTGTAGCAGGAAGAGGAGGAGTGAAGGGCTCGTGAGGTAATTGGCAGGGACAAATAAAAGGACGGGTAACTGAAGTGGAGCGGCTAGCGAGGAGCGGCCAGTGGTGTGAGTGGCTCAGGGTAGGAGTGGAGCTTTGAGGGTTTGGCTCGAGATGCTTCGGCGAGCAGAGGCTGAGGACGAGCTTGCTCCAAGTGAGGTAAGGCTGGGTAAGTTCCTTTAATTAATTTAAGGAGTAGGTAATGGAGGCAGCAGTTAGGGCAGTCGAGTGCTCCGTATGCAGGATGTGGGAAGTCAGGGACAGCACAATTGTCCCTGATGACTACACCTGTAAAAAGTGCATCCAGCTGCAGCTCCTGACAAACCTGGCTCCCAGCACTCAGCGCTCTCACAAGCACTTTTCTCCTCCTCTTCTGCTACAACGGTTTCTCAAATGGAAAATTCCACAAGGTGCTGGGAAGGATCCCAGGCGATGCACAAGTCTCTGAGCACCACAGACAGTTCTGAGAAGTGACCTCACACACTGTATGTAATGAACAGCAGCTAATGGAAAAAAAACACAGTATAAAGAGAAAAATGAAGATCTGAATTGTGTGTTGAAAGAATAGATTTGTTAGTGTCAGAGTGAACACATGCTGCTTAAAGGTAAGCTGATCATGAAACAAGTGAAGATCAATGAAGTGAAACAATGAAAGAAACAATGAAGTGAAAATTGTGCATAGTCAAATGAATTTTATTGTCACTAAACTACATACGTGCATATAATCCTATAACATATACAGAAATGAGACAATGTCTCTTCGAACCAGTGTGCAAAGCACAGGAGTACGCATTACGAGAGGTATAGAAGGCTGTGAACCAAACACAGGTAGATGGAGCTAGCTCGCTGGGCAACACGATCAGTATGAATCGAAGGACCTGTGTTTCTGTGCTGGGTTGACTCTGACTCCTTGATTACAGGATTTTTTTTTGTCTTTTATCATTAATGATGATTGTCATTTATTTTAAGTCAGGGCAGAGTAACTTGGCGTGGTGTGGATGAGCTTCCCTGGCTCTTCCAGCAGCAAGGGGAAAAGCAGAAGCTGCATAGCTGCCTACTGAACCTCTTTGTCTCTCAGAACCTGTACAAGAGGTATGGAGCTAGACTGTTCAATTATTAATTGTTTACAGTATCCTGACTAGGACTTTTTTAAAGCCAGAGGTGCAGTGTCAATTCTGATTGGTTCAGACTTTGGAAGTAAAATCCATCTGAGAGACCCATCATGAATGAATGAACCTTGTTGGAAAATAGGGAGAAATTTTAGGTTTAAAGTCTGCAGTGAAGCTTGAATGAAGTAATGTAATCGTATGAACAACTTCAATCCTATAACATAGATTTGGTGGTGCTGATTACATTTCACAGGAAAATGGCTAACATTCAAAGTGGATAAATGTACTTCAAGTGTATATGCTGGAGGCTGCAAGGAAATAAAGCCCTCACAGTCATTATAACCAATGTTTTAATCACTCACCCATTCTATCTCACTCTCAAAATCACATATGCCATGAGAATATAATTTGAGATCACTTGGCAATCAATCAGGCTGCGTGTTTATTTGCTAAATAGTTATTTGGTTAAATGGAAAATGTGTTAACACTATATGAATAAAATTACAGCTGTAATGTTTGTAATAATTCTGTGTATCTGGGTTAATTGTCCACAAATAATGAGTTGCATCTAGTAGTCATCTTTTGTCTACTTTTGTCATCTAATGACATCTTTTGTGTCAGAAGTGTTCTAGTTCCTTTGGTTAACTAATGTCACAAATTCAACAGGATGTGTTCTTTGGCAGAGGCCATTTTGCAGAGTTGCTTTCTTATTGGCAACACGTGGGGATGGATAAAAACTCCATGGCTGCTGCTTACTTCGAGTCTTTAAAGCAATATGAGAAAAGCTGTGAAGGAGAGGATATGATTGTGCGATTGGCAGATCTTTATGAGACCCTTGGGCGCTTTTTGAAGGACTTGGGACTTCTGAGTCAGGTCAGTATGCTGAATAGTATTAATGAGGGACAAAAGCTCATGGATGAATGTGGTATCTGTCCAGTGTGCTGCAAGCTATGACCCAATAACAGATGTCAGATTTGGCTACATAGCTTTTTTTTAAAGCATATAGAGGCCAAATTGACTTACTTTATACTATTAGTACACATGTACAGAGGGATGGTCTGACGGAACATGGAGTTAAATGTGCAGAAAGCATAAGTAAATTTAGGAAGGACAACAAAATTCTAGGGGCGTATAGCCCGATGGGAGTTCGGGGAGCTGGGTTAAGCACAATAGGCAGCAATTCAAACAGAGAGAGGAGAAATGGGTTAAAAATTCTATATCTGAATGCACGAAGTGTCAGAAATAAGGCGGATGAGCTTGAAGCTCAGGTGCGAATGGGTAACTGTGATGTTGTTGGGATAACGGAGACATGGCTGCAGGGAGATCAGACCTGGGAAATGAATGTACAAGGGTATACATGCTATCGTAGGGACAGAAATGTGGGCAGAGGGGGTGGGGTGGCCCTGTTGGTGAGGAATGAGATTCAGTCCTTTGCAAGGGGGGACATAGGATCAGGAGAAGTGGAGTCTATGTGGATAGAACTGAGGAACAGTAAGGGCAAAAGGACCCAAATAGGTGTTGTCTATAGGCCACCAAACAGTAGCATGGATATTGGGTGCAAGTTGAATAGGGAGTTAATATTGGCATGTGGCAAAGGTAATGTTGCAGTAGTTATGGGGGATTTCAACATGCAGGTGAACTGGGAGAATCAGGTTGGTGCTGGACCCCAGGATAGGGAGTTTGTAGAGTGCCTACGGGATGCATTCTTGGAACAACTTGTACGAGAGCCGACCAGGGACAAGGCTATTCTGGATTTAGTGTTATGTAATGAACAGGATTTGATAAGCAATCTTGAAGTAAAGGAGCCATTAGGAGGTAGTGATCATAATATGATAAGTTTTTATCTGCAATTTGAGAAGGATAAGGGCAGCTCGGAGGTGTCAGTGTTGCAGTTGAACAAAGGAGACTATGGAGCCATGAGGGAGAAGCTGGCCAAAGTTAACTGGACGGATATCCGAGCAGAAAAGACAGTGGAACAGCAATGGCAGGTATTCTTGGGAATAATGCACAAGGTGCAAAATCAGTTCATCCCCTGGAGAAGGAAGGATTCAAAGGGGGGAAAGGGGCCACAGTGGTTGACAAAGGAAGTCAGAGATTGCATAGCATTAAAAAAAAGGAAGTATGACAGAGCTAAGGTGAGTGGGAGGACAGATGATTGGGAAATTTTTAAGGAACAACAGAACTTAACTAAAAAGGCAATACAGGGAGAAAAAATGAGGTACGAACGCAAGCTAGCCAGGAATATAAAGGAGGATAGCAAAAGCTTTTTTAGGTATGTGAAGAGAAAGAAGATAGTTAAGAACAATGTTGGGCCCTTGAAGAATGAATTGGGTGAAATTGTTATGGGAAACAGAGAAATGGCAGAAGAATTTAATAAGTACTTTAGATCTGTCTTCACTAGGGAAGACACAAGCAATCTCCCAGATGTATGGATGGGCCAAGGACATAGGGTAACAGAGGAAATGAAACAGATTGGCATTAGGAAGGAAACGGTGATGAGTGGACTGATGGGACTGAAGGCTGACAAATTCCCAGGTCCAGATGGTCTGCATCCTAGGGTAATAAAGGAGGTGGCTCTGGAAATTGCGGATGCATTGGTAATCATTTTCCAATGTTCCTTAGATTCAGGATCAGTTCCTGAGGATTGAAGAATGGCTAATGTTATCCCACTTTTTAAGAAAGGAGGGAGGGAGAAAACAGAGAACTATTGACCTGTCAGCCTAACATCAGTAGTGGGGAAGATGCTAGAGTCCATTATTAAAGATGAAATAGTGGCATATCTAGATAGCAGTGATAGGATTGGGCCGAGCCAGCATGGATTTATCAAGGGTAAATCATGCTTGACTAATCTATTGGAGTTTTTCAAGGATGTAACCAGGAAGTTAGACAAGGGAGATCCAGTGGATGTAGTGTACTTCAATTTTCAGAAGGCATTTGATAAGGACCCACATAGATTGGTGGGTAAAATCAAAGCTCATGGCGTTGGGGGGAAGACATTGACATGGATAGAAAACTGGTTGGCAGATAGAAAGCAAAGGGTAGCGGTGAATGGGTGTTTTTCAGAATGGCAGGTGGTGACTAGTAGGGTGCCACAGGGCTCGGTATTGGGACCACAGCTGTTTACGATTTACGTCAACGATTTAGATGATGGCATTGAGAATAACATCAGCAAATTTGCTGATGATACTAAGCTGGGTGGCAGTGTGACATGTGATGAGGATGTTAGGAGAATTCAGGGTGACTTGGATAGGCTGGGTGAGTGGGCAGATACTTGGCAGATGACGTTTAATGTGAATAAGTGTGAGGTTATCCACTTTGGGAGTAAGAACAGGAAGGCAGATTATTATCTGAACGGTGTAAAGTTAGGTAAGGGAGAAATACAAAGAGATCTAGGAGTCCTTGTTCATCAGTCACTGAAGGTGAATGAGCAAGTGCAGCAGGCAGTGAAGAAGGCTAATGAAATGTTGGCCTTTATTACAAAGGGAATTGAGTACAAGAGCAAGGAAATCCTCTTGCATTTGTACAGGGCCCTGGTGAGACCACACCTGGAGTATTGTGTACAGTTTTGGTCTCCTGGCTGTAGAGGAAATGCAGCGTAGATTCACGAGGTTAATTCCTGGGATGTCTGGACTGTCTTATGCAGAGAGGTTAGAGAGACTGGGCTTGTACACACTGGAATTAAGGAGATTGAGAGGGGATCTGATTGCAACATATAAGATTATTAAGGGATTGGACAAGATAGAGGCAGGAAATATGTTCGAGATGCTGGGAGAGTCCAGTACCAGAGGGCATGGTTTGAGAATAAGGGGTAGGTCATTTAGGACCGAGTTAAGGAAAAACTACTTCTCCCAGAGAGTTGTGGGGGTGTGGAATGCACTGCCTCAGAAGGCAGTGGAGGCCAATTCTCTGGATGCTTTCAAGAAGGAGTTAGATAGGTATCTTGTGGATAGGGGAATCAAGGGATATGGGGACAAGGCAGGAACCAGGTATTGATAGTAGATGATCAGCCATGATCTCAAAATGGTGGTGCAGGCTCGAAGGGCTGAATGGTCTACTTCTGCACCTATTGTCTATTGTGCTTACACAAGATCAAATTTATCCAGCTCCAGTATTAAACTAGAGACTTGCTAATCTTAATATGGTTCTTGTTCAGTCCATACTGTGTTTTAGCTATAGAAGAAACAGTCACTATGGAAGCTTGCAATTATATGAGATGCTGAATTAATCTTAGTGATTTGAATTGCAGGTTGTTATTTATGTATGCGCAGAACAAGAACTGCAATGGAGTAGTATAATTAAACATTGCTACTGAGTCCTGATAATAACGGTACACTGAAATGCACCCACACCAAAAGGAGAGGGCCTCCCAGACCTATCGATTCACCACACCATTGATTGGCTGCATGAGCACTTGCCGCATTCTCACAATTGATCTGATCTGGTACGTCCCTCAAGGGAATAAATGAGTTAAACTGAGAAAAATGATGAAATGTCTATCCTGTTTGGTGCCAGTAAACTGGTCAACACACCCTAATGGATCATTGCAGGGGGCAGCTTGTCTTTCTCTGTGCCTTCCTGTTCAGCTGATGTTAAGGACTGTAAGCTGTGAATCTCCTCTTCTCTTGATGAAGCGTCCATTGATTCATCTGCTGTAATGCTGGCTTCTGCAGAGGATGCTTCTCTGCCTTTTCTGAGTCCCCTGTCAGTTTGCTGGCTTACATGATCCAAATGTTGCCTAACATCGTCTGTCTGTCTGTCTGTCAACTCAAGTTCTGCTACTGCACTGTGACAAGCCCAGATAACGGCTGGTAGCCAGTTTTCTTCCTGCGAAATGCACATATAGGCTTTGTCTCTGGCACCAAACATTGTGGCCTGGTGTGTGCAACATTATTTTTATTTCATAGCCTCTTCTTTGTTGCAAATTCGCTCCCGTATGGCCGGCTGTATGGCTTGCTTTCTATAGTTGGACAATTCCTTCTACCTTTTGGCCTACCGCATATGGTACCAAGTAGGCCTTGTAACACTTTGACTGGCAGATCTCCTTAAACGAACTTGGCCACGACACCATGGCATTGACTGGATGTGTCAGCTGGAAAACCCACTGATGTTTTTGTAATTCAATGCTAGGCTCCCCCCCAATATGGTTGATGAAGGATAGAATCAAACCACTGTAATTTGCCTTTTGCCACAATAAGTCTACAGCAGATGCAATCTCAATGGACTTCACATGGCCTTGGATCACCTGTACAATACAAATACCTATGTCAGGATGCTGCTCGTTGACTATAGTTCAGTGTTTAAAACTACCATTCCTACAGTCCTGATTGATAAACAATGGAACCTGGGGCTCTGTACCTCCCTTTGCAATTGGATCCTTGGTTTCCTAACCAGAAGACCACAAGCTGTGCGGCTTGGTAATAATATCTCTACCTCGCTGACAGTCAACACTGGTGCATCTCAGGGATGTGTGTTTAGCCTACTGCTCTATTCTGTCTATACCCATGACTGTGTGGCTAGGCAGAGCTCAAATGCCATCTGTAAATTTGCTGCTGATACAACCATTGTTGGCAGAATCTCAGATGGAGACAAGGGGGCGTACAAGAGTGGGATATACCAGCCAATTGAGTGGTGTCGCAACAACAACCTTGCACTTTCATGGCAAAGTGCACAATGTTATGTTTGGAGGGGAAACAGCACAGCACATCAACACCAAAACCAAAACCTCATCCCTACTGTGAAGGAGCATCGTGGTTTGGGGCTGCTTTGCTGTCTCAGGGCCTGGACAGGTTGCAGTCGTTGGGGAAACAATGAATTCAAAATTGTATTAAGACATTTTACAGCAGAATGTCAGGGTAGCAGTCTGTTGCCTTAAGCTTAATAATAGTTGGGTAATGCAACAAGACAATGATCTGAAAGACAAGAATAAATCAACAACAGAATGATTAAAATGATGAAAATCTGTGTTTTGAAATGGCTGAGTCAAAGTCCTGATCTTAATCCTATAGAATTGTTGTGAAAGTATCTGAAGCAAGCAGTTCATGCAAGGAAGCCCACCAACATGCCAGAGTTGAAACAGTTTTGTAAGGAGAAATGGCTTAAGTTCCTCCAAGCTGATGTGCAGGACAGATCAACAGTTACTGGAAACATTTGATTGAAGATTTATTGCTATACAAGAGGGTCACACCAGTTACTGGAAGCAAAGGTTCACATACTTTTTCCAACGAATACATGTAATAATTAGATCATTTTTTTCAAATAAATTAAAAAGTATAACTTTTTTTGTGTTACTTATTTAATTGGGTTCTCTTTATCTAGCTTTGGGACTTGTGTGAAGATTTTAGGTCATATTTAAGCAGAATAGAGAAAAATCTACAGGGTTCAAAAACTTTCTAGCACTACTATACTACATAGAAACAAGCCTTATGACACACCAATTCAAAACCAACTTGGTAATCCTACTCAGATCATAATCCCTTTTTAAAAATTCTCCCTACATTCCGAATAATTGCCCACAGATTCTACACAGTACAGATAAATTAGAGCAGCCCTCGCATGTTTAGCATGTGGAAAATATCATGAGCATCCAAGAAGAAACTACGCAGCAAAAGGTAGAATTTGCAAACACCGCACAAACAGGATTCAAGCTATGTCACTGGTGCTGTAAACCAGTGGCTCTACCAGGAGTGGCTTTCGTACTCCTGCATTAAAGTAAGTATTTGGCCTGAAATAAAAGTTATTGTAATCCACACCGTGCAATTTTGCAGACACTGATGCTGGAAATCTGGAGGAACACACACACAATGCTGGAGAAACTCCACAGGTTAGGCTGCATCATGATGAAAAGCTCAGCGGGAAACATCAGCTGTTTATTCCACTCATCCAGTGCATGACCAGCATTTTTTGTGTTAGGCCAGTTTTGCATTCATTAGACAGGATTGATGAGACATTAATTTTTGTAGGATCAGACAGGGTGGAGTGCAGGAAATTTCACCTGACGTAATTTTCGGGAAGTGACAGCAGTGAATAAAATCTGGAGGGGAGTTCGGAGCAGAACCGAGCAGTGTGATGGCATGATGATGGTCTGCATCTGGGCAGGGCCAGGATCAATGTCCTAGGGAGGTTTTAAACTAATACGGCAGCAGGTGGGAACCCACACAGAAGAGAAGAGGGAATTGATGCAGAGACCAATGCTAGAGTTAGTGAAGATAAAAGTAAGAGTAGAGTGCATAAAAGTAAAAAGCAAAAATTGCATACGTCACTAGATTCTAAAAGAACAATGAGTATAAGGGCACTTTATCTAATGCCCGTAGTATTTGAAACAAGGGTAGTGAACTTGTAGCACAGATCAGTACCAAGACATGATTTAGTGGCCATTACAGAAACCTGGTTGCAAGGTGGAGGTGACTGGGAATTAAATATCCAAGAGTATCAGGCAATACGGAAAGATAGGCAGGAAGGCAGAGGAGGTGGGGTGGCGCTCTTGATTAGGGATGAGATCAGGACGATTGTGAGAAATGATATAAGATCTACAGAGCAGAATATTGAGTCCATCTGGGTAGAGATTAAGAATAGTAGAGGGAAAAAGATCACTGGTGCATGTTGTCTATAGGCCACCTAATAAAAATATTGCAATGGCAGAAGCGATTAACCAAGAAATAACTGAGGCTTGTAAGAATGGAACGGCAGTTGTCATGGGGGATTTTAATTTCCACATAGATTGGGTGAATCAGTTGGTCAAGGAAGTCTTGAGGAGGACTTCATAGAATACATCCGTGATGGCTTTCTTGAGCAGCATGTTAGTGAACCTACAAGGGAAAATGCTATCTTAGATCTAGTCCTGTGCAATTAGACAGGTAAGATTAACAATCCTGTAGTCAGGGATCCTCTTGGAAAGAGTGATCGTAGTGTGATTGAATTTCTCATACAGATGGAGGATGAAATAGTGTATTATGTTTGAACAAGGGAGACTACAACGGGATGAGGGAGAAGTTGGCTAATGTGGATTAGGAGCACAGGCTATTTGGTAGGACAGTTGAGGAACAAGGGAATACTTTCAAGGAGATTTTTGACAGTGCTCGACAAAAGTATATTGCAGTCAAAAGTAAACATAGTATCAAATTAAAAGCTTGTGTACAAAGATGCAAAGAATAATGGGAGACTGGAGGATTGGGAAAACTTTAAAAAGCAGCAAAGAACAACTAAACAAGAAATAAGGAAAGGGAAGATAGAGTATGAAAGTAAATTAGCACAAAATATAAAAACAGATAGCAAAATTTTTATAAATTTATAAAGTGGGAGAGGGTGGCTAAAGTCAACGTAGGTCCCTTGGAAGATGAGAAGGGGAAATTGATATTGGGTGATAAGGAAATGGCTGAGGGATTGAACAACTATTTTGTGTTGGTCTTCATGGTGGAGAACACGTCTAATATGCCAAAGAAGGATGTTCTGGACGAAATGGGAGGTGAGGATAAATCACTGTCACTAAAGAGATAGTGATGAGCAAATCAGAGGACCTGAAGGTAGATAAGTCCCCTGGTCCTGATGGGATGCATCCCAGGGTGCTGAGGGAATTGGCGGAGGTTATAGTGGGCGTGTTGGTAATCATTTATCAAAACTCTTTAGACTCTGGTCAGGTCCCAGTGGATTGGAAGACAGCAAATGTCACGCCACTTTTAAAAAAAGGATGTAGGCAAAGATGGGCAACTATAGGACTGTTAGCTTAACATCTGTAGTTGGGAAAATGCTTGAAGCTGTCATTAAGGAAGAAATAGTGAAACATTTAGAAAGGAGTGGTTCCATTAGACAGACACAGCTTAGATTCAGAAAGGGCAGGTCCTGTTTGACAAACTTACTGGAGTTCTTAGAGGACATAATGAGTGCAGTGGATAGAGGGGAACAGGTGGATGTTGTATACTTGGATTTCCAGAAGGCCTTCGATAAGGTGTCACACAAGAGACTTATAAATAAAATATGGATGCATGGAGTCGGAGGATGTGTATTGGCATGGATAGTGGATAGGTTAACCAGTAGAAGGCAGAGAGTTGGTATAAATGGGTGTTGCTCCGGTTGGCAGTCAGTGGTGAGTGGGGTGCCGCAGGGGTCGGTGCTGGGCCCGCAGCTGTTTACCATTTACATTGATGATTTGGAAGAGGGGACTGAGTGTAGCATAGCAAAATTTGCTGATTACACTAAACTGAGTGGAAAAGCAAATTGCACAGAGGATGTGGAGAGTCTGCAGAGGGATATAGATAGGTTAAGTGAGTGGGCCAAGATCTGGCAGATGGAATACAATGTTGGTAAATGTGAGATCATCCACTTTGGAAGGAATAATAGAAGAAAGGTCAAACATCAGAGGTGCAGAAGGACTTAAGAGTCCTTGTGCAAGACTCCTAGAAGGTTAATTTACAGGTTGAGTCTATGGTAAAGAAAGCAAATGCAATGTTGGCATTTATTTCAAGGGGAATAAAATACAAAACAAGGATAATGCTGAGACTTTGTAAGACACTAGCCAGGCTGCACTTGCTGTATTGTCAACAATTCTGAGCCCCCTATCTCAGAAAGGATGTGTTGTCATTGGAGAGAGTCCAGAGGATGATTCTGGGAATCATGAGGATGATTCCGGGAATTAAGTGGTTAATGTATGAGGAGCATTTAGCAGCATTGGGGCCTGTACTCACTGGAATCTACAAGTATGCAGGGGGATCTCATTGAAACCTACTGAATGTTGAAAGGACTAGATAAGGTGGATGTGGAGAGGATGTTTCCTGTGGTGGGAATATCCAGAACTAGAGGGCACAGCCTCAAAACTGAGGGGCGATCTTTTAGAACAGAGGTGAGGAGTCTTTTTTTAGCCAGAGTAGTGAATCTGTGAAATGCTCTGCTACAGAGAGTGGTGGAGGCCAAGTCCGTGGGTATATTCAAAGCAGAAGTTGATAGTTTCCTGATCCGTCAGGGCATCAAAGGATATGGTGAGAAGGCAGGTGTATGGGTTAAGTGGGATCTGGGATCAGCCATGAAAGGAATGATGGAGCAGATTTGATGGGCTGAATGGCCTAATTCTGCTCTTATGGGTTATAGTCTTATGGTCTTCCCCAGCCTTTTATCTATTTCACCTAATAGCTTCCTAGTTCTTTATTTCACCCCTCCCTCTCTCCTGATTTTACCTATCACCTACCACCTTGTACTACTTCCCACCTTCTTGCTGTAACTTATCTTTTTTCCCAGCCCTGATGAAGGGTCTTGGCTGAGACGTCAACTGTTTACTCTTTTCATTAGATGCTGCTTGGTCTGCTTGGGTCCTCCAGCATTTTGTGTGTGTTGCTTGGATTTCCAGCATCTGCACTCTGGAATTCCAGTGTAGTAAAAACTCTTACTATTTCCAACTCTGCACACAGGCTGTTGCACCATTGCAACGTTCTTTGGAGATCCGAGAGAGTGCTTTGGACCCAGATCACCCCAGTGTCGCTCAGTCTTTGCATCAGCTCGCCAGCGTGTACGTACAGTGGAAGAAATTTGGAAATGCGGAGCAACTGTACAAACAGGCATTAGAGATCAGTGAGAATGCCCATGGGCCAGTGCATCCTCGGGTGGCTCAGGAGCTTGATGCTTTAGCCATGCTGTATCAAAAACAAAATAAGTAAGTATTTGATAAAGTTTGTACCATAGGGCATCTTTTAAATTCTAAATAGTGAGGAATTCATAGATTTTATTTTACTGCCATGGAGCAGTTCAAAACCATAGTTATACTTTCCCCACAGTCTTGGGTTTTTGTAAAATTTCTTGTAATCTGTCAAACTACAACAGAAATATGGAGCTTTTTAAGGAGCACTTGCATAGGGTTCTGAAGAGGTTTATCTCAATGAGGCAGGGGAAGTTTAGTCGGTTGAAGGAACTATCATTGACAAGAGAGAGAGAACATTTAATCAAATGGATGAAGGAAGAATGGGGAAGTAAAGATCAGAAAGGGCTAAGGTAGCCAGGAAAGAGCTTAAGAAGGGACTTTAGAGAACTTGAAAGAGACATGAAGGACTTGGTAAGTAAGATTAAGGAAAACCTTAGGTTATTCTACAGGTACAGTATGTGAAGAACAGGAGGATGACTAGAGTGAGAGTAGAATCGGGGATACAAGAAAAACAATGTGTAGAGTTGGAGGAAGTAGGTAGGTCTTTAATGAATACTTTGCTTCAGTATTTACCGGTATGAGGGACCTTGACAGATGTGAGGTCAGAGCAGAACAGGCTTATATGTCAAGGTTAAGAAAGTGGATGTGTTAGAACTTTTGGGAAACATTGGGTAGATAAGTTCCGAGGGCCAGTTGTGATATACCCCATGTTATTATGGGAAGTGATTGCTGTGCCTTTGCTGATTATTTTTGCATCCTCACTGGCCACGACAGTGGTATTAGAAATTTGGAGGATGGCAAATGTTATTCCTTTGTTCAAATAGAGATAACCCTGGGAATTATAGACCAGTGAGTCCTAGGCAAACGATTGGAGAGGATTCTTAGAACCAGGATTTATGAGCATTTGGAGGAGCATAGTCTGATTAGAGATAGTCAACATGGTTTTGTTCAAAGGTTAATTTATTAGCAAAGTATATATGCAGTATATATCTGAGATTCGTCTTCTTCAGATAGTCTTGAAACAAAGAAAACCATGGAAGTCATTAAAAAAAAATCAACCCACTCCTGGCACAAAAAAGAATGGCAACAGAAACATCACCCCCCCAAAAGAAACTAACAAAGCGCACCACAAGGCACCAAGAAAATGAAATCTCAACCCCCCCCCCCCACTCCCGCACAAACAAAACCAACAGACCCGCCAAACTGCAACAAAAGAGAATGGGCAAAAAGACAGAATATAGAAACCATAGAACTGAAAGAGTCCACAGTCCCTAACCAAGCCATAAATCACAGAACTTCAGCAGCATCCTCCAACAGCATTAAGAAAGTGACATTCTACTTGAACGCAGAGGCCTTCTCTCCCTTCTGAGAGGCAGGTTATGTCTCATGAGCCTGACTGATTTCATTGAGGAACTGACAAGGCAGATTGATGAAGGTAGAGCAGTGGATGTGGTGTATATAGATTTTTAGTAAGGCTTTTGATAAGGATCCCCATTGTAGGCTAATTCAGAAAGTCATGAGGCATGGGATCATGTGAAACTTAGCTGCATGTATTCAGAATTGGCTTACACCAAAAAGGCAGAGGGTGGTAGTGGATGGAGCGTATTCTGCCCAGAGGTCGATGACTCGTGGTGTTTTGCAGTGACCTGTTCAGGGACCCCTGACTGTGTATTTTTATAAATAACTTGGAAATCAAAGTGGAAGGGTGGCTTAGTAAGTTTGCTAATGGCATGAAGGTTGTTGATGGAGTGGATAATGGAACACAGACAGGATGCAGAGCCTGGCTGAGAAGTTGTAGATGCAGTTCAATCCAGGGAAGTGTGCAGTGATACATTCTGGAAGGTTGAACTTGAAAGCCGAGTATAGGGTTAACAGTAGGATTCTTAGCAGTGTGGAGGATCTGATGGTTCATGGGCTTCCAATTCTCAAATTGCTTGGCAAGTTGATAGGATGGTTAAGAAGGTGTATGGTGTGTTGGCCGTCATTAGTTGAGGGATTAAGTTCAAGAGCCATGAAGTAATATTGTAGCATTCTGGAACATTGGTTAGACCATACCTGGCGTATTGCATTCAGTTCTGGTTACCTCATTATAGGAAGGACATGAAAGATTTAGAGAGGGGGCAGATGAGATTTATTAGGATCAGAGAGCATGTCTAATGAGGAAGGGTTGAAAGAGCTTAGGCCTTACCCCAGAAGGTAGTGTATAAGATGAGATGCATAGCTAGAGTGGGCAACCAGGGTGACAATGCTTAATACAAGATTGGAGCAGCAGGTAGTGTTGAGGAAACAGGCTGCAGCAGGACAGACAGATTAGGAGAACGGACAAGAAAGTGGCAAAAGAAATACAATGTTGGAAAATGCATGGTCATGCACTTTGGTAGAAGAAGTAAATGTGCTGACTATTTTCTAAATGGGGAGAAAATCCAAAAATCTGAGATGCAGGGGAACTTGAGATTCCTTGTGCAGAACACCCTAAGGACAGAGTCGGTGGTGAGGAAGGCAAATGCAATGTTAGCATTCATTTCAAGAGGTCTAGAATACAAGAGCAGGGATGTGATGCTGAGGCTGTATAAGACGCTGGTGAGGTCTCACCTTGAGTATTGTGAACAGTTCTGGGCTCCTCATCTAAGAAAAGATGTGCTGGCACTGGAGAGGGTTCAGAGGAGGTTCACAAGGATGATTCCAGGAATGAAGGGGTTATCATACGAGGAACATTTGATAGCTTTGGGTCTGTACTACTTGGAATTTAGAAGGATGGGGGAGGGTGGGATCTCATTGAAACCTTTTGAATGTTGAAAGGCCTAAACAGAGTAGATGTGGAAAGGATGTTTCTCCACGGTAGAAGAGTCTAGGACAAGAGAGCACAGCCTTGGGTTAGAGGGGCCTCCATTTAAAAACAGAGATGCAGAGACATTTCTTTAGCCAGAGGGTGGTGAATTAGTGGAATTTATTACTACAGGAGGCCAGGTCATTGAGTATGTTTAAGGCAGAACTTGCTAGGTTCTTGATTTGTAACCTTTGATGGGGGTGGGGGTGGGGGGAAGCCCAGGGAGTCGGGAAAATATCAGCCACGATTGAATGCAGAGCAGACTCAATGGGCCAAATGGCTTAATTCTGCTCCTACGTCTTGTGGTCTAAGACGGCATACTTCTATGGTGATTGAGGAAAGAGGTAATTATTTTTTACATGGAGAATATTAAATACATGGAGCAAACTGCCAAAGGTGGTGGTAAAGGCAGATACACTAGAATTTCTAAGAAACTCTTAGATAGGCACATGAAGGAAAGAAAAATGGAAAGCTTTGTGTGAGAAAAAGGTTTGATTGATTTTGGAAAGGGCAAAGTGTGTGGTATAACATGGTGGGCTGAAGAAACTGTACTATGTTGTACTGTTTTATGTTCCAGAACATGATTTGTATTATTCTATACTGGGATGTGGCATTTACTGGGGATATTGGCATTTAATGCCTGTCTTATTGTCCTTAAGGAGATGGTGGTAAGCTGCTCAGTGCTGGCTATCTAGCAGCATGACTGAGTGCCTTAGAACTACACGTTTCAGTGGCCCATTCAGAAACAGATTGCTATGGGATTGGATTTCTACATGGGCAAGATCAGTCAGGATGGCAGATCTCCTAAAATATTTTTTTTGTTGTTACATGCACTAAGATGTACTGAAAAGATTTTGTTTTGTACCCTATCCGGACAGATCAGGCCTGGATATGACATTATTAAGTAATATTATTACATCCAGATAGAAAAAAGAAAACCATATGCAGAATATAGTGTTACAGAGAAAGTACAATGCAGGCAGACAAGAAAAGTGCAAGGGTCATGATGAGAGATCAAAGTTAGTGTATGAGAGGTCCATTCAAGAGTGGTGTATCAGTGGGGTCGAAGCTGCCTTGAGTCTGGTGGTTTTTATCAGGTGGTTTCTGCACTCAAAGTTTATATCTTTTGTCCACTGGAAAGAGGAGGAGAGAGAATGAACCAGGTAGGAGGCATCCTTGATCATCCTGAGGCTGAGAGAGTATCAAAGGGAGCCAAATAGTTCAGGCATCTAGACTTCAATATTGACCATCACTTCTCCTAGCTTAAATTTTCATATTGCTAAGTACAGAATTGGGTGGTAGAGTGGGTAAGGGTGTGTGGTGATTTGAATTCTGAATTACAGTACTAATTCAGTAACTGGGGAGTTAGTGTTACAGCCTCATAGGTTGGATCCTGACCTAAGGGAATGTCTTGTGTGGAGTGGCATGTACTTTTAAAATCATAAGGCTTGGGAGCTGAATTTGGCCCATTGTCCGCCCTGATTTTCCCACTTAACCCCGTTCTCCTGCCGCCTTCCTGTAACCTTTGACACCCTTACTAATCAACAGCCAATCAACCTCCACTTTAATCACTTGACCTTCACAGCTGTTTGTGTTAATAAATTCTACAGATTCACCACCCTCTGACTAACGGGATGCCCTGGTATTTTGAGGCTGTGTCCTCTGGTCCTTGTCATTCTCACTATTGGAAGCAACCTTGCCGCATCCATTCTTTTAGACCTTCCAATGTTCAGTAGGTTTCAATGAGATCCCCCTTCATTCTTTTCAGCCCCAGTGTCATTGAACTCTCCTCATATGTAACCCATTCATTCCTGGACTCATACTTGTAAACACCCTCTGAACCCTTTTAAATGACAGCACATCCTTTCATAGACATGGGGCCCAAAATACTCATAGTATTCCAAATGTGCACTGACCAAGTCTCAGCATTACATCCTTGCTTTCGTATTCTGGAAATGAATGCTAACATTGTATTTGCTTTCCTCACCGCTGACTCAACCTGTAAGTTAACCTTTTGGGAACCTAGTCTTAGGACTCCCAGGCCCCTTTGCACCTTCAATTTCTGAATTCACTTCTCAGCCCCAATTTCTGCCTTCTCCCCGTAATCCTTCATGCCCTGCCCAATCAAGAATCTATTAACTCCTGCTTTAAATATACATAAATACTTGGCATCTATAGCTGCCCGTGATAAAGATTTTCCACTCTCTGGTGAAATAAATTACTCCTGATCTCCTTTCTAAAAGGACGCCCCTCTATCCTGAGGCTGTGTCTGCTGGTCATAGACATCCTCTCCATGTCAATTCCATCAAGGCCTCCCACCATTCAATATGCTCATGTACCAATATTGCTGAATTCATCTACTGTGACATTATAAACATGGATTGTTGTAACACTAGTAAAGAATTCAAATGTAAGCACACAGCATGTATTGGAATTTACGTTTCAAACAAGATGAACCAGTATATATTGTAGTGGTTGATTGTGTTGCTTGCAGGGTGAGCACAACTTGCAACATTCAATACCAGCAAAGCCAGTTAGAAAATGGTCTATGCTTATGTTTTTGACAAAGTGGATTTCCCCTGTATGCTGGGTGCTTCTGCTTCCTCCTACATACTACATTGTTACTCTGGCATAGGTTAACAGCAGAAAGAGTCAAAGGGGAGTTGATGGGTATGTGTGAATGAATTTACTGCAGAACTACAGGGAAAGGAGAGGGAGAATGGGACTAATATGATTGCTCCCTTGGGAATTGGCATTGATGCAGTGGGCTGAAAGTCCACCTTCTGTGTCATGATGAGTAGAATTTAACCAATTTACATTTCTTTCCTATATTTGCAATGCACTTTCAATTGAAAGTCTCCCCAATAATTTACAGACCTAATTTGTGCATCTGTGGGATTTTATACAGTACTGTCCATTACTCTGAGGCATGGTAATATTGGTTCATTGCTGAGCAATTGTCTCCTATTTGTTGTTTTATATTGTGAGATATGAGCAGGTTGAACCATTAAGAAAACGATCCATGAAGATCAGACAAAAGATTTCTCGACACAAAGGGAATATGGTAAGTGATGAAAATGTAGCATAATTGCATTATTGGTATTTGCTGTTTGCCCAAGAACATTGGCTGTGCAATACAATCATTAAAATTATTTTGTATTCTAGCTTGAGAGTGTGTAGTTTGAAACATAAGCAAGATTAATCTTTAGCTACGTTTTCTGCTGTAGTGGTAGATTATCATCAGTTTTTGTGCCAATTTTGCAGCCTTTTACTCCCATGTCTTCAAGAATGGCAGATAGAATTGATTTATGTTTAAAAGAAAAAAAAGTTTGTGAAAATCTAATAAACCAATAGGGATGAACATGAGACAGCCTTTTAAGAACAGTTCAGTAGAATTATTTTCAGTTTCCGGGCACTCTTTTAGTAGAATCATGGAGTCATACTACGTGGAAATTGGCCCTTTTGCCAACTATGTTGTCCATCAAATTAGTTATGTCTGCCGTAGTCTTCTCAACATCACCTATCCATGTACTTATCTAGATAACATTTAAATGTTGTGAACGTGCTTGCCTCAACCACTATTTCTGGCAGGTCATTTCAGAAACACATGAAGAAGCTGTCCCTAATGGCTCTTTTCAGTCTCTTGCTTCTGATCCTAAACCTATGTCCTCTGTTTTTAGTACCCCCTTCCTGGGAAGAAGCGTATGTGTTTTAACCCTGTCTGTGCTCCTGAGGATTTTGTAACTCCTGTCAGGTCAGGGCTCAATCTCCTACATTCCAGGCAATGCAGTCTAAGCAACAACTGAGATCCCTAAGTCCAGGCGACACTGTGGTAAATGCTTTCCGCACCCTATCTTTTTGTTAACATGCTGATCAAAATTGTACAAAATACTCTAAGTATGCCTCATTGATATCCTAAGTAACTGCAGCGTATCTTCCCAATCCCTATACTCAATGCTAAATGCTATCATAGTAAATGCTGCCTTCACCAACTTGATCTTCCTGTACTGCCACTTTCAGCTGCACTCTTGGGCCCCGCTGTTCTGTAGCATTTCCCAGTTTGATCTAAAATTCAATACCTCATTTATCTGATTGAAAACTATTTGCCAGTCCTCAGTCCACATACCTAGCTGATAAAGATCCCCCTGTAACTTTTCATAATATTATGTCTGTCTGCACCTCCACCTATTTTAGTATCATCTGGAAACCAATTAACCATGACTTATACATTCATCTCAAAATCATTTATGTAGGTTCCATTCAATAAAGATCCCAGCACTGATCCTTGACATACTACTGGAGGCTTCCACTCCAAGAAACAACACTTGACCATCACCCCCTGCTTCTTATTACTGATCCAATTATGAATTCAGTCAGTTATCTTCCCTGGATCCCATGCAGTCTAGCCTACCAGAGTAGCCTGCCATGAGGGGCCTAACCAAAGTTCATATAGACAACATCCACTACCCTCCACTCATCTATCCTGTAGTTTATGTCATTAAAGAACTCCAAAAGATTTGTCAGACAGATAACTTCCCCTGCACAAAGAAGTGTTGACGGTCCTGAATCAGACACTGCCTTTCCAAATGTTGGTAGATCCCATCCTTGCCCTTTACTGAGCTCCTTTCTATTCTGATGACCAAACTTTGCTCTCAATGGCTACAGTATTATTTCCTGATTTGTCAGCAACCACTCTGCTACTCAGGGTTCCACTCCCTGCCACTCTAAATTAAATTCTCTGGTGTAGTACTAACATATCTCCCAGTCAGGATTATGGACCCTCTCTAGTTCAGGTGCAACCTATCTGTTGTACAGGCCACTCTGAGCCATAGATCCTAATGATCCAAGAACATGAACTCTTGCCACCTGCAGCAGTTTCTTAGCCTTACTCATCTGAGCTACTTTCCTATTTTTGCCCCTGCAAGATTGAGGTCTTGCTGTTTAGGATCTCTCCTGACTCTGTATTCATTCTGCATTATCCCTCTTTCAATGTCATTGGTACCAACATGTACCACATCCCCTGGCTGCTCACCTGCCCCCTTGAGATTGTTCTGCAGCCACTCTAAGATGTCCTTGACCCTGGCACCAAAGAGGCAACACACCATCCTTTTGTCTCTTTTATAGCCATGGAATCTCCTGTCTGTCCCTTTAACTATTGAGTCTATCACTACTGTCCTGCCTGACTACCACTTTACCTGCTGTGCCTCTGAGCTACTTTCAGTGCCACTGCTGTTGTGCCAAGAAAGACTGATCTCTTAACAGTACCTAAACTGATATCTGTCTATTTCTCTTGTCTCTCCTGGTGGTCAATTAGCTATCTGCAGCTTGCACCTTAGTTTTGACCATCTCACTGAAGATCTTGTTTGTGATGCTCTCAAATGAACCGAAGTGCATCCAAGTCCAACTCTAATTCCTCAGTGGTGTCATTTGGGGCTATACCCCAGACACTCCTTCTGGTGTAGTGCTGGGGGAAACTGGGAGTTTTGCTGAATTCCCACATTATGGAGGAGGAGCATAGCATTCCCCTACCTGACATCCTAACTACAATCATTCTATGCAGTAAAGTTGATAAAGGGCTTATCAAAGTTTACTTGTTTCCTTCCTTGCTCAGTCTCCTCTCAGCACTTACTCCTCAAACACTGCATTTAGGAACACAAAGATTACTGCTCCTAGTAATGGCTGCTCAACCAAATTGACCTTTGTGGATATAACAAAAGCAGTTTGACAGATTGAAAATGCTACAGATCCTGTTGTCATTGGGATAAATTCCCACCTTTACTGCTCTTTAAGCTCCAACAAGCTAATTTCTTCAGATTCCCTCATGACCTCTTTTTCATTTTATTTTTGTGATATCTTTAATCTTGCACCCTCAAACATTCCCTCAGTACCTCTTACATTCTGTACATAGCCCCACTCTCCATTTTTCAGTAGTGCCACATTCTTTGACTGTACTCTTCTTTCACCTGGGACTTTCTCTACATTCTCTTTGCCTTCTTGCCTATCACTGTGTTCTACCCTACTTGGCTCTTTCCTCTCCTGTTAAATATTCATCACCTTACCCTAATGGAAGGCGTCATGCTTGAAATAGAAGGGATTAAGCTCTTCAGATGGACACTTTGTATTGAGGTGCATGTATAATAGGGACTAGTAAATGGAGACTGATTTGTAGGTACTTCACTGATAATGCTAATTTCACTTCTCAGCATGGCTTTGCCATTCTACGTCGTAGGGCTCTGCAGTTGGAAGAGCTTAGTCTTGGTGCTGAGTGTGCTGACACGGCTCGAACGCTCAATGAACTGGGAGTGCTCTACTACCTTCAGAACAATTTGGAGTGAGTAGATGTAATGAATATTTCACCACGTATTTGGGCAGAACTATCTTCTGTCTTGTTTATTCTATGTTTTACATATGATCTTTTGAATAACAGTCACTAACAGAATAAAACATAGGTCCTAGATACTTAACATTGATTACCTACTACCAAAAAAAATGAAGTTAATCATAAACTGAGAATATCCAGTAAATAAAATTGTTCTCAAGACAGCAAATGAGATAACCTTACCTTAGAAGGCCAGCAGGGATATGTCAGTGAGACTAGTAGTGGTTGGAGAATTATTGGAAGAAATCCTAGGTGGTGATTAATGTACATCTGGATAAGGATAGATTAATCAGGGATAGTCATCATAGATTTGTTAGTGTCTGACTAATTTTAAACTTTCTTGAAGAGATTATTAAATATATTGACGAAGGCTGTATGGTTAACATGGAACAGATAGTACAGCAGGGTAATGGGCCTTTGGGTCTGCAGTTTCTGTGCTGACTATGATGGTAGTTTAAACTAATCCCACTGTATGCGCATGCTTGATATCCCTTTATTTCTTCTTCTTGGGCCCTTAGCTCCCAGTGGATCATAGGCCTTTGATGTCCTCCTATCTCCACCGTCCAAAGTCGATGGTATGGTTGGAGTTGATCAATGTTTCTATAATCTGTTATATCCACTGTACGGGGGATTGGCCTATACAGCTTCAACAGAGCCTTGTTGGCTGTCCTTTCCCATTTCCACCCCTCATGATGGGGATGTAGGGTTGGATTTTGAAAGGCACCCCTCTATTTCCTGTATGTGTAAGTGCCTCTCAACCATTGTCATGGTATCACTGCCTATTTTGGCAAAAGGTTCTGGACACCTACCACTCTTGAGTTTTAAAAAAAACATTTCATTCACTAATCTCCTTTAAACTTTTCTCCTCTCACCTTATCAGTATGCCTTCTAGTATTTGGCATTTTCGCCCTGGGGGAAAAAGACCATTTACCCTGCCTCTGATAGTTTTATAGACTTTTACCAGGACACCCCTCAACCTCTGAGCTCCAGAGAAAACGATCAAAATTTGTCCAGCCTTTTAGTTAATAATGTTATCCAAGCAGGATGCTGGTAAACCCCCTGTGCACCCTTTCCAAGCTTCTACATCCTCCCTGTAACGTGGCAACTATAATGGCACACAAAACAGCTAATGTGACCACACTAAAGTTTTTAAACAGCTGCAACATGGCTTGACAACTTTTATGGTCAATATCCCTTGTAATGAAGATGAGTATGCTCATCAGTATGACACCTACTTGAATTACCACATTCATGGAGTTGTAGACTGCACCCAAGATCCTTCTGTACATCTATACTGGGACACACACAAAATGCTGATGGAACGCAGCAGGCCAGGCAGCATCTATAGGAAGAAGCACTGTCGACGTTTTGGGCCAAGACCCTTTGTCAGTCCTGCGTCCCACCATTTTGTGTGTGTTGCTTGAATATCGAGCATCTGCAGATTTCCTCGTGGTCTATACTGGATATGGTCAGGTCTGTCTGGGTTAAGGGATGGTTTATACTGGATATGGTCCAGATCTGTCTGGGTGAAAGGGGATGGTCTATACCGGATATGGTCCAGGTCTGTCTGGGTGAAAGGGGATGGTCTATACTGGATATGGTCCAGGTCTGTCTGGGTGAAAGGGGGCGGTCTATACTGGATATGGTCCAGATCTGTCTGGGTGAAAGGTGGTGGTCTATACTGGATATGGTCCAGGTCTGTCTGGGTGAAAGGTGGTGGTCTATACCAGATATGGTCCAGGTCTGTCTGGGTGAAAGGGGGTGGTCTATACCGGATATGGTCCAGGTCTGTCTGGGGGAAAGGTGGTGGTCTATACTGGATATGGTCCAGGTCTGTCTGGGTGAAAGGGGATGGTCTATACCGGATATGGTCCAGGTCTGTCTGGGTGAAAGGGGGTGGTCTATACTGGATATGGTCCAGGTCTGTCTGGGTGAAAGGGGATGGTCTATACCGGATATGTTCCTGGTCTGTCTGGGTGAAAGGGGATGGTCTATACCGGATATGGTCCAGGTCTGTCTGGGTGAAAGGGTATGGTCTATACCGGATATGGTCCAGGTCTGTCTGGGTGAAAGGGATGGTCTATACTGGATATGGTCCAGGTCTGTCTGGGTGAAAGGGGGTTGTCTATACCGGATATGGTCCAGGTCTGTCTGGGTGAAAGGGGGCGGTCTATACTGGATATGGTCCAGGTCTGTCTGGGTGAAAGGTGGTGCTCTATACTGGATATGGTCCAGGTCTGTCTGGGTGAAAGGTGGTGGTCTATACTGGATATGGTCCAGGTCTGTCTGGGTGAAAGGGGATGGTCTATACTGGATATGGTCCAGATCTGTCTGGGTGAAAGGTGGTGGTCTATACTGGATATGGTCCAGGTCTGTCTGGGTGAAAGGGGATGGTCTATACCGGATATGGTCCAGGTCTGTCTGGGTGAAAGGGGGTGGTCTATACTGGATATGGTCCAGGTCTGTCTGGGTGAAAGGGGATGGTCTATACTGGATATGTTCCAGGTCTGTCTGGGTGAAAGGGGGTGGTCTATACTGGATATGGTCCAGGTCTGTCTGGGTGAAAGGGGGTGGTCTATATTGGATATGGTCCAGGTCTGTCTGGGTGAAAGGGGGTGGTCTATACTGGATATGGTCCAGGTCTGTCTGGGTGAAAGGGGGTAGTCTATACTGGATATGGTCCAGGTCTGTCTGGGTGAAAGGGGGTGGTCTATACTGGATATGGTCCAGGTATGTCTGGGTGAAAGGGGGTGGTCTATACTGGATATGGTCCAGGTCTGTCTGGGTGAAAGGGGGTGGTCTATACCGGATATGGTCCAGGTCTGTCTGGGTGAAAGGGGGTGGTCTATACCGGATATGGTCCAGGTCTGTGTGGGTGAAAGGGGGTGGTCTATACTGGATATGGTCCAGGTCTGTGTGGGTGTAAGGAGATGGTCTATACTGGAACAACACACAAAAAATGCTGGTGGAACACAGCAGGCCAGGCTGCATCTGTAAGGAGAAGCCCTGTCGATGTTTCGGGCCGAGACCTCTTGTCAGGACTAACTGAAAAGAAAGATAGTAAGAGATTTGAAAGTAGTGGGGGGCGGGGGAAATGAAAAATGATAGAAGACTGGAGGGGGTAGGATGAAGCTAAGAGCTGGAAAGGTGATTGGCAAAAGTGATACAGAGCTGGAGAAGGGAAAGGATCATGGGACGGGAGGCCTTGGGAGAAAGAAAGGGGGGGGAAGCACCAGTGGGAGATGGAGAACAGGCAAACAACTAAATATGTCAGGGATGGGGTAAGAAGGGGAGGAGGGGCATTAACAGAAGTTAGAGAAGTCAATGTTCATGCCATCAGTTTGGAGCCTACCCAGCTGGTATATAAGGTGTTGTTCTTCCAACTTGAATGTGGCTTCATCTTGACAGTAGAGGAGGTCATGGATAGACATATCAAAATGGGAATGGGACGTGGAATTAAAATGTGTGGCCACTGGGAGATCTTGCTTTCTCTGGCGGACCGAGCGTAGGTGTTCAGCGAAACGGTCTCCCAGTCTGCGTCGGGTCTCACCAATATATAAAAGGCCACACCGGGAGCACCGGACACAGTACACCACACCAGCCGACTCACAGGTGAAGTGTCGCCTCACCTGGAAGGACTGTCTGGGGCCCTGAATGGTGGTGAGGGAGGAAGTGTAAGGTCAGATGTAGCACTTGTTCCGCTTACAAGGATAAGTGCCAGGAGGGAGATTGGTGGGAAGGGATGGGGGGGACAAGTGGACAAGGGAGTCACGTAGGGAGCGATCCCTGCGGAAAGCGGGGGGGGGGCGGGAGGGAAAGATATGCTTGGTAGTGGGATCCCGTTGGAGGTGGCGGAAGTTACGGAGAATTATACTTTGGACCTGGAGGCTGGTGGGGTGGAAGGTGAGGACTGTCCCACTGTCCCGAGTGGGGAGGCGGGCGGATGGGGTGAGGGCAGATGTTCGGGAAATGGGAGAGATGCGTTTGAGAGCACAGTTGATGGTGGAAGAAGGGAAGCCCCTTTGTTTAAAAAAGGAAGACATCTCCTTCGTCCTGGAATGAAAAGCCTCATCCTGAGAGCAGATGCGGTGGAGACAGAGGAATTGTGAGAAGAGGATAGCATTTTTGCAAGAGACAGGGTGGGAAGAGGAATAGTCCAGGTAGCTGTGAGAGTCTGTAGGCTTATAGTACATATCAGTAGATAAGATGTCTCCAGAGATGGAGACAGAAAGATCAAGAAAGGGGAGGGAGGTGTCAGAAATGGACCAGGTAAATTTGAGGGCAGGGTGAAAGTTGGAGGCAAAGTTAATGAAGTCAACGAGCTCAGCATGCATGCAGGAGGCAGTGCCAATGCAGACGTTGATGTAGCGAAGGAAAAGAGGGGGACGGATACCCATATAGAGTTGGAACATGGACTGTTCCACAAAGCCAACAAAAAGGCAGGCATAACTGGGACCCATACGGGTGCCCATGGCTACACCCTTGGTTTGGAGGAAGTGTGAGGAGCCAAAGGAGAAATTATTGAGAGTAAGAACTAATTCTGCTGGATGGAGGAGAGTGGTGGTAGAGGGGAATTGGTTAGGCCTGGAATCCAAAAAGAAGCGAAGAGCTTTGAGACCGTCCGGGTGGGGGATGGAGGTATATAGAGACTGGACGTCCATGGTGAAAATAAGGCGGTGGGGGCCAGGGAACTTAAAATCATTGAAAAAATTCAAAGCGTGAGAAGTGTCTCGAACATAGGTGGGAAGAGATTGAACAAGGGGGGATTAGACAGTGTTAAGGTATGCAGAAATGAGTTTGGTGGGGCAGGAGCAAGCTGAGACAATAGGTCTACCTGGACAAGCAGGTTTGTGGATCTTGGGTAGGAGGTAGAAACGGGAAGTGCGGTGTGTGGGAACTATGAGGTTGGTGGCAGTGGATGGGAGATCCCCAGAGCTGATAAGGTTGGTGATGGTATAGGAGACAATGGCCTGGTGCTCCTTAGTGGGGTCATGATCAAGGGGTAAATACGAGGAGGTATCAGAGTGTTGTCGCTGTGCCTCGGCCAGGTAGAGGTCAGTATGCCAGACAACAGCAGCTCCCCCCTTATCAGCAGGTTTTATAGTGAGGTTGGGATTGGTGCGGAGGGAGCGGAGAGCAGAGCGTTTGGAAGGAGTGAGGTTGGAATTGGAACAAGGTGTGGTGAAGTCGAGATAGTTGATGTCCCGTCGGCAATTAGCAATAAAGAGTTCCAGAGCAGGGTGTCCATGAAGAGGAGGAGGGTTGAAGACGGGAGAAGGGGTCACCGGTGGGGGTAGGAGAGTCCTTGCCAAAGAAGTAAGCTTGGAGACGGAGCCGGTGGAAGAAGAGTTCGGCATCATGGCGTACGTGGAACTTGCTGAGGTGTGGGCGATGAGGGACATAGCTGAGGCCCTTACTGAGGACAGAGCGCTCTGCCTCAGAGTTGAAGGTCGGAGGGAATGGTAAAGACCCGGTACGGATGGGAGATGGGGTCAGAGGGGGGAGGGAGGCTGGTAGTGTCAGTGGAGAGGGAAGGGTTGGGGTGAGAGGAAGATGGAGCCTCTGAGGGCCCAGGAGCTGACGATGGGATCTGAGGAAGAGGGGATTGCAGAGTGATGGTGGGGGAAGGGGAGACGGGAGTCACAATCGCAGCATGTGAAGACCTGGCCTGGAGTCGCAGTCGGTGGTTGCACAATCGCTTTGAAGCTGTTCGTGGTTGTTGCAACACCCAGGGCAAACTGAAAACCCGGATTCCAGCACCATCAACGGCGACCCAGGGCATACTGAAAACCCGGATTCCAGCACCATCGACGGCGACCCAGGACATACTGAAACCCCGGATTCCAGCACCATCAACGGCGACCCAGGGCATACTGAAACCCCGGATTCCAGCACCATCAACGGCGACCCAGGGCATACTGAAACCCCGGATTCCAGCACCATCGACGGCGACCCAGGGCATACTGAAACCCCGGATTCCAGCACCATCGACGGCGACCCAGGGCATACTGAAACCCCGGATTCCAGCACCATCGACGGCGACCCAGGGCATACTGAAACCCCGGATTCCAGCACCATCAACGGCAACCCAGGACATACTGAAACCCCGGATTCCAGCACCATCAACGGCGACCCAGGGCATACTGAAACCCCGGATTCCAGCACCATCAACGGCGACCCAGGGCATACTGAAACCCCGGATTCCAGCACCATCAACGGCGACCCAGGGCATACTGAAACCCCGGATTCCAGCACCATCAACGGCGACCCAGGGCATACTGAAACCCCGGATTCCAGCACCATCAACGGCGACCCAGGGCATACTGAAACCCCGGATTCCAGCACCATCAACGGCGACCCAGGGCATACTGAAACCCCGGATTCCAGCACCATCAACGGCGACCCAGGGCATACTGAAACCCCGGATTCCAGCACCATCAACGGCGACCCAGGGCATACTGAAACCCCGGATTCCAGCACCATCAACGGCGACCCAGGGCATACTGAAACCCCGGATTCCAGCACCATCAACGGCGACCCAGGGCATACTGAAACCCCGGATTCCAGCACCATCAACGGCGACCCAGGGCATACTGAAACCCCGGATTCCAGCACCATCAACGGCGACCCAGGGCATACTGAAAACCCGGATTCCAGCACCATCAACGGCGACCCAGGGCATACTGAAACCCCGGATTCCAGCACCATCAACGGCGACCCAGGGCATACTGAAACCCCGGATTCCAGCACCATCAACGGCGACCCAGGGCATACTGAAACCCCGGATTCCAGCACCATCAACGGCGACCCAGGGCATACTGAAACCCCGGATTCCAGCACCATCAACGGCGACCCAGGGCATACTGAAACCCCGGATTCCAGCACCATCAACGGCGACCCAGGGCATACTGAAACCCCGGATTCCAGCACCATCAACGGCGACCCAGGGCATACTGAAACCCCGGATTCCAGCACCATCAACGGCGACCCAGGGCATACTGAAACCCCGGATTCCAGCACCATCAACGGCGACCCAGGGCATACTGAAACCCCGGATTCCAGCACCATCAACGGCGACCCAGGGCATACTGAAAACCCGGATTCCAGCACCATCAACGGCGACCCAGGGCATACTGAAAACCCGGATTCCAGCACCATCAACGGCAACCCAGGGCATATTGAAACCCCGGATTCCAGCACCATCAACGGCGACCCAGGGCATACTGAAACCCCGGATTCCAGCACCATCAACGGCGACCCAGGGCATACTGAAAACCCGGATTCCAGCACCAACAACGCGTATTCCAACGCAAATATAAATTGAGCAATTAGATTCTAATTTATTCCGAAAAAATTGTAAACAGTAAAAATCAATCCCAATTGTGAACATAAAATTCAATGACTTCTTTGATCCTGCTTCTCATTCATGATTTTGTCAAGATGTAGAGCTTTCTTGCTGACTCCGATCCGCAGGACTGCCTGTGGATTCAGGTGATTCTTAGGTTTTTGTCTTGATTGACAAAAGAGAACTGAATCCAGATTCAGACAAGTACGTTGTTGCAAATGGAATGAGGACACAGAGTGCTTTTCCACCAAGTCTTGGGAACATATCCAGTGCTGCACACCAAAACTCTTCCAAAGTCTTGCTTTCAAATTGCATTTCAAGAGCTCGATTTGTCCACAAATCAATAAGATCTTCCTTCAGCTCTTCATCATCTGACATTTTCTCCAAATTGTAGGAATATGGATTCATGATCCATTCTTCTGAAATCTTCAGATCTCCAGCAGCAAAATATCCATCAAACGATTCTGACAGCATTTCCAAATGAGCCACAATTTCTTCACGCACAACAGGAGTTATGGATCCAGCACCATCAACCATCTCTTCTAGTGAAGGAAAATTTGAGAGACTGCCTCTTTTCCATCCTTCGATGCCAAAGACGTAATTTTTTTTTGAAGGCATTCAACTTTTCACAAGCCTTCAATATGTTTATCCCTTTTCCTTGAAGAGAAACACTCAGGTCATTCATATGAGTGAAAATGTCAGCTAAGTAAGCCAGCATTTGGGCGAATTCCTGTGATTCCATTGCACCAACCAGATCATGTTCACGCTCCTCCAGAAAAACTTTGATTTCTTCCCGCAGTTCAAAGAAGTGGGTTAAAGCTTGTCCTCGTGACAACCAACGGACTTCTGTGTGGAAAAGCAAAACTGAATGCTCACTTCCCAGATCCTCACAAAATGATTTGAAGATACGATGGTTCAAAGCACGCCTCCGATCCAGTTGATGATCTACACACAAGTGTCAAGGATTTTCTTCAAATTTGGAGGCAATGTTTTTGATGCCAAAGCATGCTGATGAAGAAAACAATGGGTAACTTGCAAGTCTGGAATCTCCTTTTTCATCAATGCAGAAAAGCCAGATTTATTTCCAAGCATTGCAGGTGCCCTGTCAGTGCACACAGAACCAATGACTTTGATATCTAAATCATGTTTGGCAAAGAAGTCTTTCACCAGCTGCATCACATCCTTTGCAGTTGTGTTTGTTTTCAGATCTTTACAAAACAGGAAATCTTCCTTCACAGCACCATCATTGACATACCTCACTAATGTGATGAGTTGACTACAACTGGAGACATCAGTTGACTCATCCAACTGAATAGAGATTTTAAGAGGACTAGCACTTACATCTGAGTTGACTTAGTCCAAAATATCTTCACTCAAATCACTGATTTGGTTGTGAATGACATTATTTGATAGGGGCACCTGTTCAAATTTTTTTCTTGTTTCTTTGCCCAGGATAATTGTTGCCATTTCCAGTGCACATGGCTTGATGAGATCTTCCGCAATTGTATGGGGCTTCTTGGATTTGGCCATTTTATATGCCACTTGGTATGAAGCAAGAAGTAGTGGTTTTTCAACAGAAATGAAATCTAATTTTGGAAGAGTTCCTTGTGACTCAAAACAAGCTCTTTTGATTTTCAATGACCCAACATCGTGTCCTTCAACATCAGCTCCGCCATGCTTGTTCTTGAAGTGCTCTTGAAGCTTGGATGGCTTCAGATTTGAGTTGGAAAACACAACGCTACAAAGAATGCACTGGGGTTTTTGCAAGACATCATTTCCTGTTGTGCAAGTGAAACCAAAGCACACGTCGTCATCATTCCATTTCCTTCTTTTTGACATGATGAAGGGTTAAGGGTAAAGAGAAAAATATGGGCTAATATGAGAAAAACTATCTAAGTCAGGGATGACCACTTTACTCAACCAGACATGCCTATAAATATCGTGAGAAATATGCTTTTGAATATTATATTATGATACTATCTGCAGTTACGCCAAGATAAATCGTCAGGTGGAAATGCTACGGGGACGCGACATGGGCTACTCTCTACTGAATTTACGCACCTATTTCCAATGATTACCAGAGATATGAACTCCTATCACACGATTCAAAGTCCTCACTGCTAACCATGATACCTCCTCAACTAACACAATTCAAAATTATCAACGATTCAAGAAAAAAACCTTTTAAGAGAAAAAATACCTTTGAAATTCAAAAACTTCTTCACTGCATTGAGGCAAATACGGATGAATAACTTCAGCTGCTTTTTATCAAAATGCGGCTTTTTAAAATTTTATAATTGAATAATTTACCTATTGTCTGCGGGTTTGGTTTTAACGCGAAGTCATTACTCGATGGTTGATTCGGGATGTATAAAGATTTTGGCATTATGAGATGATTTTTAACTTTGAGATGTAACCTTCTAGCTAACATTGATGAGACTCCTCAACTCTGAGATGTAACTCCCAAGTAACACTGATGAGAATCCTCAACGCTGACTCAAGCAGTGGGAGACTGGAGTGAGTTTACGTCTCTCTCGACTCGGGCAGCGGGAGACTGGAGTGAGTTTACGTCTCTCTCGACTCGGGCAGCGGGAGACTGGAGTGTGCTTGGGACAAACGTTACTACCATTTCTCAAGGTGCACTGGCAGCTGGCTGAGTGATGACTCGTGACTCATCACTCAAGGACACGTCACACTTTGTCGCACCCCCTGAAATTCCATCTCACACCCCAGGTTGGAAACCCCTGAGCTAAAGGGATAAAGAGATGTGGGGAGAAAGCTGGAAGGGGGCTTTGAATTTGGGTGATCAGCCATCACTGAATAGTAGAGCAGACTCAGTGTGCCAGATAACACCTTCTTCTCCAAGCTTCTGTGCTTCAGTACTGTATGCATTCTTTGATTCTGTAATAAGACAGCATTCACTATGAATGAGTTTATATACACAACTGTAAATTTTCAAGTAACAATGTGCATTGCATACAATCAAATTGTACAAAAACTATGCAAGGTATAGCTTTTTAAGGAGGAAACTGGGGAAAAAAAAGTTTCCATCCACATTTTGAGTTAAGTTGAAAATACTAATAGATTTATTTAACTTTTTTCTTAATTTCACTTTAGGACTGCTGAAGTTTTCTTCAAACGTTCCCTGGAAATGAGGGAGCGGACTCTTGGTTGTGACCATCCTGACTGTGCACAGTCATTGAATAACCTGGCAGCTTTGTACAACGAGAAGGAGGACCATGAGAAAGCTGAGGAGCTGTATGAAAAAGCTCTGGAGATTCGCTGTCGAGTTTTGGCACCTGATCATCCCTCAGTGGCCTACACTGTCAAGCATCTTGCAGCATTGTACAAAAAGAGAGTGAGTGAAGCTGTCATAATGTGAGATGATAAACAAGAAAAAGATGTGCAGATGCAATTTAAGATGATGTTTCTTGCAGTATCAGCCCAGCATCGTACCGTAGCAATAACCATGCTACTGACCTTTCCCAAAACAGTAGCATTATCTTCCAAATGCTACGTGTTTATGTAAGGCCAGTTCAAAAGCCACTTCCTGAGTGGTAACAAACTAGTTGCCCAGGACATGGCCAACTTTATCACTTCTGTTTAATGGGATAAGGCCAGTTTTCTATATCACTTGGAATAGAAACACACCTGTTATGAAAATGAGTAAAAATTAAAATACTACCTTGCAAGAGATTAGAAAGCCAGTGCTTATAACTTAACAGTTATAAGCAAATAAGTTTTTTAGGATTTTGTGCTATATCTTGTGAATAAGATATTTCAGTTCATTTAATTATATTTGGTATGTTTTGTATGTAAACCACAAATTTATATATGAACAAGTTATAGCATCAGACAGCCTGTTAACAGGCCTTCTGGCCACCTTACCAACTATTATTGCCAATATTGGTAACAAACTTTAATTTCAACGTAGCAGCATTGTTCTGCCCATTTTAGCAGCTATCACTATCGCCTTGCAGCCTGAGATGATATTCTTCATTAACAACGACACCAATTTTCCTGTCATCTGTAAACTTGCCACACATATCTTCAATATTCACATCCATTTTGTTAATATCACAGGCCTCCAATTACAATAACAAACCTCCACCATTACGCTCTGCTGCTTACTACTAAGCCAATTTTGGATCTACTTTGTTTCCCCGTGGCTTATACCAGGATTTCATGGAGACTTTGTAAAAGGTGTACTGCAGTTTATCAACATGACATCAATTTTTCAATTGCTGGGGCATAGAATGGAAGAGGAGAATGGTACAACTTTCAAGATGGTGCTGATAAGTAGTGACTTTTTGCATTCAGCTCCATGGGAATCATCAGATATTTAGGTCTACTACAGCTGAAATTCACAGCCACACCCATGGGTAATTCAGTAAGCAACATTAGTTTAAGACAATGAAAAGATCGATCCTCAAAATTAGTGGAACCTAGACAGCAGACTCAGGTCCCAAGTGTTGTTCTCCTTTAAGAAAAAGGAAGTAGGGAAGGTTTGCTGGGCTGCAGGTATGATTGAAATACAAAATATTTAGACCTCCAATCCTCGCAAATGTACAGTCTTTGGAAAATAAAATTGAAGATCTCAACCAGAAGGACACAAGGGATTGCTGTGTGTATTGTTTCACAAAATACGTGGTGCACCCCTGCAATTTTGGATGCAGACCCGCAACCTGAGGGCTTCATCCACACCAAAGACAGGACAGCTGAGTCTTTTGAAAGGAGAGGAGGTGATGTATGCTTTGTGTTTAACTCATCATGGTGCACAGACGTGGCTGTTCTGTTTCAATCCTGCTCATCCGACCTGGAACATACAGTGGTCCAGTGTCTTTCACTTTGTCTACTGAGGAGTTTTCTTCCATAGTGGTGTACATACCACCTCTGGCCAATGTCAGGCAGCTACTGGAGGAACTGAGTTCTCTGATCCCCAGTCATGAAACAGCATACCTGGATACTTTCCCTATCATTGCAGGGGAGTTCAACCAGGCCAGCTTGAAGTCTCTGAACAAATACCATCAAAATTTCATCTATGGAGCCAGAGGAGGCAACACACTTGACCACTGTTATACCACCATCAAGAACACTTGGCATGCCATTCCACGCCCACACCTTGGAAAGTCCGATCCACTGGCAGTACTTCTAATCCTGGTGTATAGGCAGAAGCTTTGGGTTGATGAACTTGACAATATTCAGGGATTCATTATCGAGTCTGAATGAATATACTCTAACTTCATCAAGCGCTCTGTGGATGAGTGTGCCTTTGAGAACAACTCAGACGTACCCAAACCAAAAAACTGAGGGCGAGCCAAAAATCTACGACCAGTTATCCAGAACTATTCAAGAAGTCCAGGTGCGACGTACAGGAAGGCTATTTTAAGAGAAAAAAAACAATTCAGATTGAAGTTAGAGATGGAATCTGATGCACATCAACTGTGTCAGGGTTTGCAGGCCATTACTTCTTACAAGGCGAAACCTACCTTCATGAATGGCTGTGATACTCTATTCTCAGATGAGATCAACACCTTTTATACATGCTTTAAAAGGGAGATTAAAACTACACCTGTGCAAATCTCTACAGTATCTGGTGACCCTCTGATCTGTGTCTTGGAAACCAATGTCAGAACTCTCACAAGTTGCCAGGCTCTGATGGTGTACGTTGTAGGGCACTGAAAACTTGTGCCAACCAACTGCCAGGACTGTATAATCAATCTCTTCCTGTTGCAGTTGAGGTTCACACCTGCTTCAAAAGGGCAACAACCATGGCAGTGCCCAAGAAGATTTGGGTGAGCTGCTTCAACGACCATCTCCCAGTTGCCCTCGCATCTACTGTGATGAAGTGCTTTGAGAGGCTGATCATGGCCAGAATCAATATCTGCCTAAGCAAGGACCTGGACGCTGTGATTTGTCTATCCAATACTATGTCTACAGCAGATGCAATTTCACTGGCTCTCCACATGGCTTCAGATCAACTGAACTGTAACAGTACCTACTTCAGGCTGCTGTTTATTGATCAGTGTTCAACACAATCATACCCTTAGTAGTGAATCTGTGGAATGATCTGCCACAGACAGCTGTGGAGGACAAGATCGTGGGTATATTTAAAGTGAAAATTGATAATTTCCTGATTGGTCAGGGGATCAAAGGAAATGCCAAGAAGGCAGGTGTATGGGGTTGAGTGGGATCCGGGATCAGCCATGATGGAATGGCGGAGCAGACTCAATGGGCTGAATGGACAAATTCTGTTCCTATATCTTATGGTCTTAATCACCAAGCTCTGAAACATGAGCCTCGGTACCTCTCTCTGCAATTGGATCCTTGACTTCTCATTGTGAGACCACAGTCACTGCGGATCAGAAATAACATCTCACTGATGAACAACACTCAAGGATGCATGCTTGGTCCACTGTTCTACTTTCTCTACAACCAAAAACTGTGGCTATGTTCAAACACCATCTGTAAATTTGCCGATGATACAGCTATTCTACTGCCCTTGCAGTGCATTGTGTACAAAGCTGGGCGGGGAGTTAAACACCTTCTCCAAAATCACACAAGCCACTCTCTTCAGGGTTTTGAATGAGAAATCTGTGAAACTGCAGTAAGTTAAGTGAAACCATGTATTGAATTCAATACAAAACGGTCACTCACCTGAATATTATCGATTATTCTCACGATCGGTGTGAAACAAGGTAATGCACGCAATGTTCTGTATTTATGCCATGGACTACGCAAACTCATGGCCTAACGGTAGCTTAATAACAATGAAGGATAAACACAATACTTCAAAGTTCATCTACTAAATATGTACCAATAATAAGTAAGCTTAAGATTCACAAAGATTGTTGTTTCAAAGGCAAATAAAGAGTGGATGGAGATTAACTTCTTTCTACCATGATTGTTCCAAGTAGAAATCCAAATGAAACTTCACAGGAAGTAATGTTTAAAACAGGAAGTGATATATGAAATGAACTTCAAAACAAACAGTGCCTCTAGAAGCAGAACAAATATTGTTGGCAGAATTTCAGATGGTGGTGAGGAGGCGTACGGGATGAGATCAAGCATCTGGTTGAGTGGTATAGCAACAACAACCATGCACTCAATGCCAGTGAGCCCACGGAATTGATTGTAGACTTCAGGAAAGGGAAATCGAGGGAACACACACCCCAGTCCTCATTGTGGGATCAGCAGTGAAAAGAGTGAGCAGTTTCAAGTTCCTGGGTGTCAACATCTCTGAAGATGTATCCTGAGCCCGATATATTGATACAATTACAAAGAAGGCACAACGGCAGCTCTATTTCCTTAGGACCGTTAAGATCTCTATCTCTATCTGCTCTATCTTCATCAATGTGTTTAGTCAAATCCTCAAAAAATTCTTGCAGCGAACTGAAAAGCTTGAGCATGTAGATATTAAGAAAGAGGATGTGCTGGAGATTTTGGAAAGCATCAAGTTGGATAAATTGCTGGGACCGGATGGGATGTACGCCAGGCTACTGTGGGAAGCAAGGGAGAAGATTGCTGAGCCTCTGGCAATGATCTTTGCATCATCAATAAGGATGGGAGAGGTTCCGGAGGATTGGTGGGTTTCAAATGTTGTTCCCTTATTCAAGAAAGGGAGTAGAGATAGCCCAGGAAATTATAGACCAGTGAGTCTTACTTCAGTGGTTGGTAAGTTGATGGAGAAGATCCTGAGAGGCAGGATTTATGAACATTTGGAGAGGCATAATATTAGAAATAGTCAGCATGGCTTTGTTGAATGGAGCCTGATTGAATGTTTTGAGGATGTGACTAAACACATTGATGCAGGAAGAGCAGTAGATGTAGTGTATATGGATTTCAGCAAGGCATTTGATAAGGTACCCCATGCAAAGCTTATTGAGAAAGTAAGGAGGCATGGGATCCAAGGGGACATTGCTTTGTGGATCCAAAACTGGTTTGCCCACAGAAGGCAAAGAGTGGTTATAGATGGGTCATATTTTGATAGGTCAAATATGATGGCAGAAAATAGCATTAATGGTAAGACTCTTGGCAGTATGGTGGATCAGAGGGATCTTGGAGTCCGTATCCATCGGACTCTCAAACCTGCTCTGCAGGTTGTCTCTGTGGTTAAGGAGGCATATGGTGCAGTGGTCTTCATCAATCATGGGATTGAGTTTAGGAGCCAAGAGGTAATGTTGCAGCTATATAGGACCCTGGTCAGACCCCACTTGCAGTACTGTGCTCAGTTCTGGTCGCCTCACTACAGGAAGGATGTGGAAACCATAGAAAGGGTGCAGAGGAGATTTACAAGGATGTTGCCTGGATTGGGGAGCATGCCTTATGAGAATAGGTTGAGTGAACTCGGCCTTTTCTCCTTGGAGCGACGGAGAATGAGAGGTGACCTGATAGAGGTGTATAAGATGATGAGAGGCATTGATTGTGTGGATAGTCAGAGTCTTTTTCCCAGGGCTGAAATGGCCGGCACAAGAGGGCAGAGTTTTAAGGTGCTTGGAAAAATGTACAGAGGAGATGTCAGGGGTGAGTTTTTTGTTACGCAGAGAGTGGTGAGTACGTGGAATGGAATGCCGGCCACGGTGGTAGAGGCAGAAACGATAGGGTCTTTTAAGAGACTCCTGGAAAGGTACATGGAGCTTAGGAAAATAGAGGGCTATGGGTAACCCTGAGTAATTTGTAAAGTAAGGACATGTTCGACACAACTTTATGGGCCGAAGTTCCTGAATTGAGATGTAAGTTCTCTATGTTTCTATTTCTATGAATCTGTGGAATTTTCTGTCCAGGGAAGCAGTAGATGCTACCTCATTAAATGAAGGTTTGATGGGCCAGATGGCCAACTTCTGTTCCTATTTCCTGGAATAGAATGTCGTATTGATGAGAAAGAGCATAGGTTGTATTTTTTTTTGTGTGGAGCAGAGGGATGTGAATGGATATACAGATATGCACAAAATGACGTGTAGCGAGAGGGTAAATGTTGGTAAACCTTTTCTCCCAGCGGAAATGCCTATAACCTGAGGGCACAACTCTAGGGTAACCAGCATGCCTGGCTGGGAAAGTGGGAGAGTTGGGCATGGGGCTAGCAACCCCATCCTATAAAACCCCAGCACTGCAGAAACACCAACAGAAGCCCTAAAGACTTTATCCCTGGGACAGGAAGATTCTTCACCTAGAAGGCATAGGAAGTTGTGAAAGCTGGAAGTCTGTGGATGCCATAGAACCAGTCAACCTTTTAGAAGAACACCTAAAACTGACTCCAAAATGATGGGTTACACCAGGGGAAAACTTGTAGGACTAACGTAAGACAGAGGACTCTGGTGGGTTACTGTTTGCGGCTTAACTAACTAACTTAAAGTCTAAAGTAACAAGACTGCACTTGCTCTAGACCTATTGTGGTGATAGGTGATGGCAGTGGGTCCATGTCCTTGGGCAGTTCCAACCTCTCAAAGCACTTCACAGTAGATCTGAGTGCAACTGGACGAGTCATTGACCAGCTGACTCTGCTCTTCTTGGGCACTAACATGACTCTCACCCTTTCAAAGTAGGTGAGAGCCTCAACTGCAGCAGTGAGAAATTGAAGATGTCCTTGAACACTCTTGCTAGTTGGTTGGCACAGGTTTTCAGTGCCCTATCATGTACACTTACACTTCACTACCTCGTGCATCTCCACTATTTCTCCTTTTTGTGGAAAGGTCTTTGACTACTGTTTCTTTTTCCACAGATTTTTTTTCTGGCCTGGTCTGCTACTTCCAACTATTTATGTTATTCCTTGTTTGAATTTCAGGGAAAATTGGAGAAAGCCGTTCCATTATGTCAGCTGGCTGTTGAAATTCGCCAAAAATCCTTTGGTCCAAAACACCCAAGTGTGGCAACTGCCCTGGTGAATCTGGCTGTGCTGTATTGTCAATTGGTAGGTGATAATCATTTAATAGTCTTTATCAAAAAAGGTTTCACAGAAATTTAGAGTTTACAGCGTTACTTAAAGTTCAAGTAAGTGGAGTAGAATGAATGTGACCTTGAAGCTGACACCAACAAGATTGCATAGACCAGGGGGACAACTTGAAAGACTGACTCTCAGGCATTAGATGTAGTTTTGAATTAATTTTCATTTCAGATTGGAATTTTTTTTGAGTCCAAGCATGTTGGATGTTTTGATTAGTTTCTCAGGAGTAAGTTCATTATGTGCAATTCACCCCTCGCAGAATACTTATTGGTATTAGTGGTACTGTGGGAATGGGTTGGTACATAAACTGACCAGAACAAGGAGGTTTAGCTGGAATGTGCAGAACACATCCCAAAATGTTTTACATTTCCTGATCAGGAAGTAGCATTGTGGGCAGGTTTCCAGTGCTGGCCAGATGTAGAATTAGGACAGGCTTGTGATATTCCTGAACCCACATCGGAGCAAATCTGTACCAGAAAGTACTGCAAACTTCATGTTGCGGATAGGATTGTTTAAAAACAAAACCCAAGGCATTCATTTATTAAAAAAATAAGCACCATAGAGTAACCATATTGAAGGCTTGATGATACCATATAACCATATAACAATTACAGCACGGAAACAGGCCATCTTGGCCCTTCTAGTCCATGCCGAACGCTTACACTCACCTAGTGCCACCTACCTGCACTCAGCCCATAACCCTCTATTCCTTTCTTGTCCATATACCTATCCGATTTTTTTTTTAAATGACAAAATCGAACCTGCCTCTACCACTTCTACTGGAAGCTCGTTCCACACAGCTACCACTCTCTGAGTAAAGAAGTTCCCCCCTCATGTTACCCCTAAACTCCTCTTGCTTGAATCTCCCCTACTCTCAATGGAAAAAGCCTATCCATGTCAACTCTATCTACCCTCTCATAATTTTAAATGCCTCTATCAAGTCCCCCCTCAACCTTCTACACTCCAAAGAATAAAGACCTAACTTGTTCAACTTTTCTCTGTAACTTAGGTGCTGAAACCCAGGTAATATTCTAGTAAATCTCCTCTGTACTCTCTCTATTTTGTTGACATCTTTCCTATAATTCAGTGACCAGAACTGTACACAATACTCTAAATCTGGCCTCACCAATGCCTCGTACAATTTTAACATTACATCCCAACTCCTATACTCAATGCTCTGATTTATAAAGGCCAGCATACCAAAAGCTTTCTTCATCACCCTATCCACATGAGATTCCACCTTCAGGGAACTATGCACCATTATTCCTAGATCACTCTGTTCTACTGCATTCCTCAATGCCCTACCATTTACTATGTATATCCTATTTGGATTAGTCCTACCAAAATGTAGCACGTCACACTTATACACCAGCATGGGGTTAGAATATTGAGGTTCTAATTGTAAAAGGTTAAAGAATTGGCATTATTTTCCACTGAAATTCCAGGATAAACTTGTACAAGTTTTCAAAATGTAAGCAGTATGTTAATTCTCTGTGTGTGGGCAAGGATGCTATTTATTACCTTTCCCTAGCTGTCCTGAACAGGTGTGAGCGAGCAAATTGCTGTTTGCAATTGGTTTGACAGTGATTCCGTAACTCTACTGCAGTGAGCCAACTGCCTAAGATGCTTCTTGTCATGCACTGTAGACTAGCTAATCTACATGACACTAATTGGTTGAACACATCTTGTACCAGTGGTAATTCTGGGAAGAGAAGAAGATTGGCAAAGTTTATTTCAGTCTTTGTGAGATGCAGAACAAGTGTGTATTGTTTTTAGATCAATGTTGCCCTTTGATCCCTGGTAAAATTCTTATAGCTATACATGTTTATTCCACAGAAAAATCACACGAAAGCATTACCACTATATGACCGTGCTCTGAAGATCTATGAGGACAGTTTGGGTCGTTGTCATCCTCGGGTGGGAGAGACGCTAAAGAATTTAGCATTGTTAAGGTAAAGAAGGGAACATCAGTACGGAGTTCAGTCTTAGTGAATGGTTTCCTTGTGATGTCTCTGCATCATGAGTCCATGGAATTTCACCAAGCTACCTTGCAGATGCTTGAAAAATATTTTGTAATACAGTATGCTTTGACTGTAGTTATCCAGAATGCAGTTGGCTAGAGCTGGAGGTCGGGGCTCCTGGTTTAATGTTCAGAATGAGCAATATACACATTTTGTCTCTCTTTTTAGAGATAAGCTGTTGGGAGGGGATGGGGTTGAATGGAAGACCTCTGCTGTTGTTACCTAGATTAACTATTGATCTCTGTTGTCGACTGGAAGATAACAGCAGAAGTGACAAGGGAAGCTTTTTTGCACATGAACTGTGATCTGGAACACTACTTGAAAGGGTAGTGGAGGCAGATTCACAGTTAAGTTTCAAAAGGTAACTGGATAAATATTGGAATAGAAAATGTTGCAGTGCCACGGGGTATTCAAAGGATGAAATTATTGTCAAATAGCCATGTTTAAAAATCAACAAATCAGCATCAGATAGTCATGGAATTTTATCATTTTGATTTTAGTTATTAATTCCCAAGCAATTTATATAAGCTATCACAATTTATTACATTTGTCTTATTGATAGCCAGTTCCAATGTAAATGGATTAAGTGAGTGCACCACTTTTTTTGGTGTATTTTTGTCCTTACTTTAAAAATGCCCCCTCCCTTGGGCTCACATCACAGCTTGTCTCTGCTCAAGAAGAATCTGGGAAGCCTTAATGAAATAGTGGCAAAAGCCATTGTTCTGCTGTAGCAGATGGTGTGAAAGTGGTCCAGTGACCCTGCTCCACTCCTATTAGGAATTGATGTCTGTATTCTGTACTCTGCACTATGTCTCCTGTATCTGTGGCTTACAACATGGCAACACAGTGCAGCAGATATTTGTCAATATTTAAAAGGATGGTAATAGAACAAGTTCACTTCTGAACAAAAGATTCAATCATTAGATGCACCATTTTATAAAAACACTTTAAAAACATCTTAAGGTTTATTGATCCCAAGCAATTATGCAATGTATTTTTCATAAGAAGCTGAAACTTGTACGCAAAACACATTTTGACATACAATCTATTAAAATTCAGTTTTGTTCAAAAATTTGAGGAGCATTTGAGAATACGGTGTTTGATTTGAGCAGTATTGTACTCTCCACTATGTATTGACAGCTGCCAAACACTTATTCTCAGATGATGTTAATTTGTTAGTCATGGCACTGAGTTCAAGGGTCAGGAAGTTATGTTGTGCTTTCAAAAAAACTATGGTTTGGCTTCATCTACAGTTTGCATTCATAGAAATATAGAAAACCTACAGCACAATACAGGCTCTTCGGCCCACAAAGCTGTGCCAAACATGTCCTTATCTTGGAACTACCTAGGCTTACCCATAGCGCTCTATTTTTCTAATCACCATGTACCTATCCAGGAGTCTCTTAAAAGACCCTATTGTATCTGCCTCCACCACCGTCGCCGACAGCCCATTCCACGCACTCACCACTCTCTGCGTAAAAAAAAAAATAACAACTTGCCCCTGACATCTACTTTGTACCTACTGCCAAGCACCTTAAAACTATGCCCTACTAACCATTTCAGCCGTGGGAAAAAGCCTCTGACTATCCACATGATCAATGCCTCTCATCATCTTATACACCTCTATCAGGTCACCTCTCATCCTCCGTCACTCCAAGGAGAAAAGGTTGAGTTCACTCAGCCTGTTCTCATAAGGCATGCTCCCCAATCCAGGCAACATCCTTGTAAATCTCCTCTGCAGCTTTTCTATCGTTTTCACATCCTTCCTGTAGTGAGGCGACCAGAACTGAGCACAGTACTCCAAGTGGGGTCTGACCAGAGTCCTATATAGCTGCAACATTACCTCTCGGCTCCTAAACTCAGTCCCACGATTGATGAAGGCCAATGCACTGCAGGCTGCCTTAACCACAGAGTCAACCTGTGCAGCAGCTTTCAGTGTCCTGTGGACTCAAACCCCAAGATTCCTCTGATCCTCCACATTGCCAAGAGTCTTACCATTAATGCTATATTCTGCCATCACATTTGACCTATCAAAATGAACCAGCTCCCACTTATCTGGGTTGAACTCCATCTGCCACTTCTCAGCCCAGTTTTACATCCTATCAATGTCCCGTTGTAACCTCTGACAGCCCTCCACACTATCCACAACACCCCCAACCTTTGTGTCATCAGCAAATTTACTAACCCATCCCTCCACTTCCTCATCCAGGTCATTTATAAAAATCACGAAGAGTTGGGGTCCCAGAACAGATCCCTGAGGCACACCACTGGTCACCAACTCTATGCAGAATATGACCCGTCTACAACCACTCTTTGCCTTCAGTGGGCAAGCCAGTTCTGGATCCACAAAGTAATGTCCCCTTGGATCCCATGCCTCTTTAAGCCTTGCATGGGGTACCTTATCAAATGCCTTGCTGAAATCCATATACACTACATCTACAGCTCTTCCTTCATCAGTGTGTTTAGTCACATCCTCAAAAAATTCAGTCAGGCTCGTAAGGCACAACCTGCCTTTGACAAAGCCATGCTGACTATTCCTAATGATATTATGCCTCTCCAAATGTTCATAAATCCTACCTCTCAGGATCTTTTCCATCAACTTACCAACCACTGAGGTACACTGGTCTGTAATTTCCTGGGCTATCCCTGCTCCCTTTCTTGAATAAAGAAAAAACATCCACAACCCTCCAATCCTCCGGAACCTCTTGCGTCTCCATTGATGATGCAAAGATCATGGCCAGAGGCTCAGCAATTTCTTCCCTCACTTTTCACCAGTAGCCTGGGGTACATCCTGTCTGGTCCCGGTGACTTATCCAACTTGATGCTTTCCAAAAGCTCCAGCACACCCTCTTCCTTAATATCTACATGCTGAAGCTTTTCAGTCCGCTGCAGGTCATCCCTACAATTGCCAAGATCCTTTTCCATAGTGAATTCTGAAGCAAAGTATTCATTAAATACCCTTGCCATCTCCTGTGGTTCCATGCACAATTTTCCACTGTCACACTTGATTGGTCCTATTCCCTCACGTCTTATCCTCTTGCTCTTCACATATTTGGAGAATGCCTTGGGGTTTTCCTTAATCCTGTCCGCCAAGGCCTTCTCATGGTCCCTTCTAGCTCTCCTAATTTCATTCTTAAGCTTTATAATCTTCAGGATCTCTATCACTGCCTAGTTTTTTGAACCTTTCGTAAGCTCTTCTTCTTGACTAGATTTACAGTCTTTGTACACCACGGTTCCTGTACGCTACCATCCTTTCCCTATCTCATTGGAATGTATCTATGCAGAACCCCACGCAAATATCCACTGAACATTTGTCCCATTTCTTCCGTACGTTTCCCTGAGGATATCTGTTTCTGATTTATGCTTCCAAGTTCCTACCTGATAGCCTCATCCCCTTACTCCAATTAAATGCTTTCCTGACTTGTCTGTTCCTATCCCTCTCCAATGGTATGGTAAAGGAGATAGAATTGTGATCACTATCTCCAAAATCCTCTCCCGCTGAGAGACCTGACACCTGACCAGGTTTATTTCCCAATACCAAATCAAGTACAGCCTCTCCTCTTGTAGGCTTATCTACATATTGTGTCAGGAAACCTTCCTGAACACATCTAACAAATTCCACTCCATCTAAACCCCTTGCTCTACGAAAATACCAATCAGTATTGGAAAATTAAAATCTCCCACTACAACAACCCTGTTATTGTTACTCCTTTGCAGAATCTGTCTCCCTGTGTGCTCCTTGATGTACCTGTTATTATTGGATGGTCTATAAAAAACACCCAGTGGAGTTATTGACCCCTTCTTGTTTCTAACTTCCACCCACAGAGATTCAGTTGACAATCTCTCCATGGCTTCATTCTTTTCTGCAGTTGCGACACTATCTCTGATCAACAGTGCCATGCCCTCTCCTCTTTTGCCTCCCTTCCTGTCCTTTCTGAAACATCTAAAGCCTGGCACTTGAAGTAGCCATTCCTGCCCCTGCACCATCCAAGTCTCTGTAATGGCCACAACATTATAGCTCCAAGTGCTGATCCACGCTCTAAGCTCATCCTCTTTATTCATAATACTCCATAGAACATTTCAGCACAGAAACGGGCCTTTTGGCCCTTCTTGGCTGTTCTGAACCATTTTTCTGCCTAGTCCCACTGACCTGCACCTGGACCATATCCCTCCAAACCCCTCTCATCCATGTACCTGTCCAAGTTTTTCTTAAATGTCAAAAGTGTGCCCACATTCACCACTTCATCTGGCACCTCATTCCACACTCCCACCACTCTCTGCATGAAGAAGCCCCCCCCCAATGTTCCCTTTAAACTTTTCCCCCTTCACCCTTAACCCATGTCCACTGTTCTTTTTCTCCCCAAGCTGCAGTGGAAAAAGCCTGCTTGCATTCACTCTATCTATACCCATCATAATTTTATACACCTCTATCAAGTCTCCCCTCATTCTTCTACACTCCAGGGAATAAACTTAACCTATTCAACCTTTCTCTGTAACTCAGTTTCTCAAGTCCCAGCAACATCCTTGTAAACCTTCTCTGCACTTTTTAAACTTTATTAATATCCTTCCTGTAATTAGGTGACCAAATCTGCACACAATACTCCAAATTTGGCCTCACCAATGCCTTATACTACCTCACCATAACATTCCAACTCTTATACTCAGTACTTTGATTTATAAAGGCCAATGAAGCTCTCTTTACGACCCTATCTACCTGTGACGGCTCTTTGAGGGAATTATGTATCTGTATTCCCAGATCCCTCTGTTCTACTACACTCCTCAGTGCCCTACCATTTACCTTGTACATTCTACCTTAGTTTATCCTTCCAAAGTGCAATGCCTCACACTTGTCTGTTTTAAACTCCATCTGCCATTTTTCAGCCCATTTTTCCAGCTGGTCCAAATCCCTCTGCAAGCGTTGAAAACCTTCCTCACTGTCCACTACACCTCCAATCTTTGTATCATCAGCAAATCTGCTGATCCAGTTTTCCACATTATCATCCAGATCATTGATACAGATGACAAATAACAACGGACCCAGCACTGATCCCTGTGGCACACCACTAGTCACAGGCCTCCACTCAGAGTAGCAATCCTCCACTACCATTCTCTGGCTTCTCCCATTGAGCCAATGTCTAATCCAATTTACTACCTCTCCATGTATACCTAGCGACTGAATCTTCCTAACTAACCTCCTCGCATTATAATACACATCTCAAACCATCAGTCTGAGGGCATCCCTTCTCTATCACCTGCCTATCCTCCCTTTCGCACTGTCTCCAAGCTTTCTCTATTTGTGAGCCAACCTCCCTTTCCTCCGTCACTTCAGTTCCCACCCCTCAGCAATTCTGATAATCCCATTATCGAAAAATGTGGCTTGCCGGGATGCTACTGGGATTAGAGGACATTTGCTGTAAGGAAGTTGAACAAGCCTGGGTTCTTTTCCCTGAAGCAGTTGACGCTAAGGGGAAACTTGTTATTATATAAGTACGTATACATATCAATATACGCTACCGTGGGATTCATTTTTTTGCAGGCATTTACAGTAGAACAAAGAAATACAGTAGAATCAGTGAAGAACTACACACAAAGGCTGACAAACAACCAATATGCAAAAGAAGACAAACTAACATGAGTGAAGTTATCCACATTGGTTCAGGAGCCCCATGATAGAAGGCTAATAACTGTTATTGAACCTGGTGGTGTGGAACCAAAGGCTTCTGTACCTCCTTCCCAATGGTAGCAGTAAGAAGAGAGCATGACCTGGATGACAGGGGTCCTTGATAATGCATGTTGCTTTCTTGAGGCAGCGTTCCATATAAATGTGCTTACAAGTGAGGAGGAGCATTTAAGAAACTCTTAGATTTAGATAGGCATAGATGTAATCTTGTCTTGTATAGTAAGATGTTTTCTTAACCTCATTATGTCCCCTGCAATTTATTGTTTGCCAGTAAAGCTTTTCACTGTACCTCAACATGTGTCAATAATAACCCAATTTTCCAGAGTATGTGAATATAAGTAATGGAGGGTTTTGGGCTATGTGCAGGCATAAAGGATTGATGGATTTAAGTACCATTAGCTTAATCAATGCAGCATGACATCAAGGTCTCGAAGACCTGTCTGTTCCTATGCTGTACTGATCAATGTGGAGGGGAGGAATGTGTGATGCTGAAATTTGATTGACAACAGGGTATGTTTTGTATATTTACAGTGCTAAAGTGTGTGAAATGAGTGATTTGCAGATATTCTTTTGCAAGAGAGTAGTGGTAAAGGATTAATGTCTTCACCATTACAGCTATGAAGAAGCCAATTTTGAGAAGGCAGCAGAATTGTACAAGAGAGCAATGGATATCAAGGAAGCTGAGTCCTCGGTGGTTGGTGGAAAAGTTCTGTCACGGCATTCATCCAGTGGAGATGCTTTCAGTTTAAAAAATGCTTTGGCCTCTAATCCCTATCTGGAACTGGGGTTCAGGTGACCGACATCAAAAATGGATTGCAAACTCCTGTGCTGTAGTCTCAAGTGTTTTTTAATCTTTTGTGAGTACAGTCCATTCTGAAATGGATTTATTTCATAACTTCAACTGAAGATTTCCAGGAATCTGGAACATTTAGTTGTGTAAAGGAACATTTTGAGAAAAAGAACTGTGATTAAGCACCAATGGTTCTGGCATGTGGGAGAGAAAGAATGATGCTTTGTCACTAACTTGGATCAACTCATGTTTGGAATGAGCTGGTTCTACTCCTAAATGAAAAATTCATTACTGAACCAAAACTGCTTCTGAAGGGAAATGTTTTTATATGTGCTTATTTATAGCATTGAAAATAAATCTGTCCCTAGTACCAGCACCTACAACTGCCACCATTATGAGAACGATTAGGAAATGTCATCTCCCTCTTCTGAGGACTAACTTTGTGACCTCAATGGGGTAGAATTGGGAAGATGTATTTTTTTTAATGCTGTGACTGCTTTGGATGGAAGTTCTTGCATTTTGGGAGGGAACTATAGACAAGTAGTCACAGGGCCTCGAGGGACAGATAGGAGAGGGAAGGGCAAGAGTCAGATACTAGAGAATACCCCAGTGGCTGTCCCCCTTAACAATAAGTACTCCTGTTTGAGTACTGTTGGGGGAATGGCCTACCTGGGGGAAGCAACAGTGGTCGCACCTCTGACACAGAGTCTGGCCCTGTGGCTCAGAAGGGTAGGGAAAGGAAGAGGAAGGCAGCAGTATAGGGGACTCTATAGTTAGGGGGTCAGACAGGCGATTCTGTGGACGCAGGAAAGAAACTCAGATGGTACTTTCCCTCCCAGGTGCCAGGGTCCGGGATGTTTCTGATCGCGTCCACGACACCCAGAAGTGGGAAGGTGAGCAGCTAGATATCGTGGTACATATTGGTACCAACGGCATAGGTAGGAAGCTGAGAAGCAGGACCTCAAAGGTAGTAATCTCGGGATTATTGCCTGTGCCATGCGACAGTGAGTATAGGAATAGAGTGAGGTGGAGGATAAATGCGTGGGATTGGAGAAGGGGGCAGGGATTCAGATTTCTGGATCATTAGGACCTCTTTTGGGGCAGGCACGACCTGTACAAAAAAAAACATGTTACACTTGAATCCCAGGGGGACCAATATCCTGGCAGGGAGGTTTGCTAAGGCTATTGGGGAGAGTTTAAACTAGAATTGCTGGGGGTTGGGAACCAAACTGAGGAGATGGAGGAAAGGGCGTTTGGTTCACAAATAGAGAAAGCTTGGAGACAGTGTGAGAGGGAGGATAGGCAGGTGATAGAGAATGGATACACTCCAGACCAATGGTTTGAGATGTGTCTGTTAATGCAAGAAGCGCTGTGAACAAAGCAGATGAGCTTAGAGCGTGGATCAATACTTGGAGCTGTGATGTTTTGGCCATTACAGAGGAGACTCGGATGGCTCAGAGGTAGGAATGGTTACTTCGAGTGCCAGGCTTTAGATGTTTCAGAAAGGATAGGGAGGGAGGCAAAAGAGGTGGGGGCATGGCACTGTTGATCAGAGATAGTGTCACGGCTGCAGAAAAGGAGGAAGTCATGGAAAGATTGTCAACTGAATCTCTGTGGGTGGAAGTTAGAAACAGGAAGGGGCCAATAACTCCACTGGGTGTTTTTTATAGACTACTCAATAGTAACAGGGACATCTAGGAGCAGATAGGGAGGCAGATCCTGGAAAGGTGTAATAATAACAGGGTCGTCATCGTGGGAGATTGGCATCCCCCTAGAGCAAGAGGTTTAGATGTGGTGGAGTTTGTTAGGTGTATTCAAGAAGGTTTCTTGACACAATATGTAGATAAGCCGACAAGAAGAGAGACTGTACTTGATCTGGTATTGGGAAATGAACCTGGTCAGGTGTCAGGTCTCCCATGGGGGAGCATTTTGGAGATAGTGATTACAATTCTATCTTCTTTACCATACCATTGGAGAGGGATAGGAACAGACAAGTTAGGAAAGTGTTTAATTGGAGTAAGGGAAATATGAAGCCATCAGGCAGGAGTTCGGAAGCATAAATTGGGAACAGATGTTCTCAGGGAAATGTACGGCAGAAATGTGACAAACGTTCAGGGGATATTTGTGCGGAGTTCTGCATAGGTATGTTTGAATGAGACAGGGAAAGGATGGTAGGGTACAGGAACCGTGGTGTACAAAGGCTGTTGAAAATCTAGTCAAGAAGAAAAAAAAAGCTTACAAAAAAATTCAAAAAATTAGGTGATGTTAGAGATCTAGAAGATTATAAGGCTAGCAGGAAGGAGCTTAAGAAGGAAATTAGGAGAGCCAGAAGGGGCCATGAGAAGGCCTTGGTGGACAGGATTAAAGAAAACCCCAAGGAATTCTACAAGTATGTGAAGAGCAAGAGGATAAGACGTGAGAGAATAGGACCAATCAAGTGTGACAGTGGAAAAGTGTGTATGGAACCAGAGGAGGTAGCAGAGGCACTTAATAAATACTTTCCTTCAGTATTCACTATGGAAAAGGATCTTGGCGATTGTAGGAATGACTTACAGTGGAATGTAAAGCTTGAGCATATAGACATTAAGAAAGAGGATATGCTGGAGCTTTTAGAAAGCATCAAGTTGGATGGATCTCCGGGACTGGACGAGATATACCCCAGGCTACTATGGGAGGCGATGGAGGAGATTGCTGAGCCTCTGGCAATGATCTTTGCATCATCAATGGAGACGTGAGAGGTTCCTGAGGATTGGAGGGTTGCAGATGTTCCCTTTTTCAAGAAAGGGAGTAGAGATAGCCCAGGAAATTATAGACCAGTGAGTCTTACTTCAATGGTGGGTAAGTTGATGGAAAAATTCTTGAGAGGCAGCATTTATGAACATTTGGAGAGGCATAATATGGTTAGGAATTGTAAGTCAAAAGCAAGTCAAGCCTTACGAGCCTTATTGAATTTTTTGAGGATGTGACTAAACACATTGATGAAGGAAGAGCAGTAGATGTAGCGTATATGGATTTCAGCAAGGCATTTGGTAAGATAAGCCATGCAAGGTTTATTGAGAAAGTAATGAGGCATGTGATCCATCAGGACCTTGCTTTGTGGATCCAGAATTGGCTTGCCCACAGAAGGCAAATAGTGATTGTAGACGGGTCATATTCTGCATGGAGGGTTGGTGACCAGTGGAGTGCTTCAAGGATCTGTTCTGGGACACCTTCTCTTCTTGATTTTTATAAATGACCTGGACGAGGAGGTAAACACGAGGAAATCTGCAGATGCTGGAAATTCAAGTAACATACACAAAGTGCTGGTGGAACGCAGCAGGCCAGGCAGCATCTATGGGGAGAAGCACCGTCGATGTTTCAGGCTGAAACCCTTTGTCGGGACTAACTGAAAGGAAAGATAGCAAGAGATTTGAAAGTAGGAGGGGGAGGGGAAAATGCGGAATAATAGAAGACAGGAGGGGGTGGAGTGAAGCTGAGAGCCGGAAAGGTGATTGGCAAAAGGGATACAGAGCTTGGAGAAGGGAAAGGATCATGGGATGGGAGGGAGAAAGAAAGGGGGAGGGGAGCACCAGAGGGAGATGGAGAACAGGCAGAGTGATGGGCAAAAAGAGGGGGGGGGGAAACTAAATATGTCAGGGATGGGGTAAGAAGTGGAAGAAGGGCATTAACGGAAGTTAGAGAAGTCAATGTTCATGCCATCAGGTTGGAGGCTACCCAGCCGGTATATAAGGTGTTGTTCCTCCAACCTGAGTGTGGATTCATCTTGACAGTAGAGGAGGCCATGGATTGACTTATCAGAATGGGAATGGGACGTGGAATTGAAATGTGTGGCCACTGGGAGATCCTGCTTTCTCTGGCGGACCGAGCGTAGGTGTTCAGTGAAATGGTCTCCCAGTCTGCGTCGGGTCTCGCCAATATATAGAAGGCCACACCGGGAGCACTGGACGCAGTATACCACACCAGTCGACTGACAGGTGAAGTGTCGCCTCACCTGGAAGGACTGTCTGGGGCCCTGAATGGTGGTGAGGGAGGAAGTGTAAGGGCAGGTGTAGCACTTGTTCCGCTTACAAGGATTATTTGTTCTGCCAGGAGGGAGATTGGTTGGAACGAATGGACAAAGGAGTCGTGTAGGGAGCGATCCCTGTGGAAAGCAGAAAGGGGAGGGGGGAGGGAAAGATGTGCTTGGTAGTGGGATCCCGTTGGAGGTGGCGGAAGTTACGGAGAATTACACATTGGACCCGGAGGCTGGTGGGGTGGTAGGTGAGGACAAGGGGAACCCTATCCCCAGTGTCGAAACGTCAACAGTGCTTCTCCCTATAGATGCTGCCTGGCCTGTTGCTTTTCACCAGCATTTTGTGTGTGTTGGATGAGGAAGTGGAGGGATGGGTTAGTAAATTTGCTGATGAGACAAAGGTTGGGGGTGTTGTGGACAGTGTGGAGGGCTGTCAGAGGTTACAGCGGGACATGGATAGGATGCAAAACTGGGCTGAGAAGTGGCAGATGGAGTTCAACCCAGATAAGTGGGAGGTGGTTCAAATATGATGGCAGAATATAGTATTAATGGTAAGACTCTTGGCTGTGTGGAGGATCAGAGGGATCTTGGGGCCCGGACACTCAAAGCTGCACAGATTGACTGTGTGGTTAAGAAAGCATATGGTGCATTGGCCTTCATCAACTTTGGTATTGAATTTAGGAGCTGAGAGGTTATGTTACAGCTATATAGGACCACAGTACTTCACTCGGAGTACTGTGCTCAATTCTGGTCATCTTACTACAGGAAGGATGTGGAAGCCATAGAAAGGGTGCAGAGGAGATTTACAAGGATGTTGCCTGGATTGGGAGCATGCCTTATGAGAATAGGTTGAGTGAACTCAGCCTTTTCTCCTTGGAGCGCGAGAGGATGAGAGGTGACCTGATAGAGGTGTATAAGATGATGAGAGACATTGATCACGTGGATAGCCAGAGACTTTTTCACCAGGGCTGAAATGGTCAACATGAGAGGGCAGAGTTTTAAGGTGCTTGAAGGTAGGTACAGAGGAGATGTCAGGGGTAAGTTTTTTATACAGAGAGTGGTGAGTGCGTGGAATGGGCTGCTGGCAATGGTGGTGGAGGTGAATTTGATAGGGTCTTTTAAGAAACTCCTGGTTAGGTACATGGAGCTTAGAAAAATAGAGGGCTACAGGTAACCCTAGGAAATTTCTAAAATAAGTACATGTTTGGCATAGCATTGTGTGCTGTAGGTTTT